>NC_057810.1:509053299-509275094 GCF_018294505.1 Triticum aestivum | reverse complement strand
CTCCTCGAGGATCTTCTGACTTGGACTCCAAGTCTCCAGGATGATAATCTTCCAAAAAATCACGATGCCGAAGGTTTCATTCCGTTTGGACTCCATTTGATATTCCTTTTCTTCGAAATACTGAAATAGGCAATAAAACAGCAATATGGGCTGGGCCTCCGGTTAGTAGGTTAGTCCCAAAAGTAATATAGAAGTGTATACTAAAGCCCATAATCATTCAAAACAGGTAATATAATAGCATGGAACAATCAAAAATTATAGATACGTTGGAGACGTATCAAGCATCCCCAAGCTTAATTCCTGCTCGTCCTCGAGTAGGTAAATGATAAAAACATAATTTTTGATGTGGAATGCTACCTAGCACGATTCTCAATGTAATTTTCTTTATTGTGGCATGAATGTTCAGATCCAAATGATACAAGATAAAAGCTTATAAAACATAAAAATAATAATGCTTCAAAGTATACTAACAAATAATCATGTCCTATCAAAATAGTATAGCCAAAGAAAGCGTATCCCTACAAAATCATAAAGTTAGGCCATGCTTCATTTTCATTACACAAAATACTCCCATCATGCACAACCCCGATGACGAGCCGAGCAATTGTTTCATACTTTTTAATGTGCTTCAACTTTTTCAACTGTTACGCAATACATGAGCGCAAGCCATGGACATAGCACTATGGTGGTGAATGGTGGTGGTTGTGAGGACAAAAAGTGGGAGAAGATAGTCTCACATCAACTAGGCGTATCAACGGGCTATGGAGATGCCCATCAATAGATATCAATGTGAGTGAGTAGCGATTGCCATGCAACGGATGCACTAGAGCTATAAATATATGAAAGCTCAATAAAAGACACTAAGTGGGTGTGCATCCAACTTGCTTGCTCACGATGACCTAGGGCACTTTGAGGAATCCCATCATTGGAATGTACAAGCCAAGTTCTATAATGAAAAATTCCCACTAGTATATGAAAGTGACAACATATGAGACTCTCTATCATGAAGATCGTGGTGCTATTTTGAAGCACAAGTGTGGAAAAAGAGATAGTAGCAATTGTCCCTTCTCTCTTTTTCTCTCATTTTTTTTCTTTCTCCCTTTTTTCCTTTTTTTCTTTTTGGTGGGCTTCTTTGGCCTCTTTTATTTTTATAAAGTCCGAAGCCTCATCTCGACTTGTGGGGGAATCATAGTCTTCATCATCCTTTCCTCACTAGGACAATGCTCTAATAATGAAGATCATCACACTTTGATTGATTTACAACTCAAGAATTACAACTCAAAGCTAGAACAAGATATGACTCTATATGAATGCCTCCGGCGGTGTACCGGGATATGCAATGAATCAAGAGTGACATGTATGAAAATTATGAAGGTGGCCTTGCCACAAATACGATGTCAACTACATGATCATGCAAAGAGCAATATGACAATGATGGAACGTGTCATAATAAACGAAACGGTGGAAAGTTGCATGGCAATATATCCCGGAATGGCTATGGAAATGCCATAATAGGTAGGTATGGTGGCTGTTTTGAGGAAGGTAAATAATGGGTTCAATACCGGCAAAAGTTGCGCGGTAATAAGAGAGGCTAGCAAAGTGGAAGGATGAGTGTGCGTATATCCATGGACTCACATTAGTCATAAAGAACTCATATACTTATTGCAAAAGTCTACTTAGCCCTTGAAGCAAAGTACTACTACGCATGCCCCAAGAGGGATAGATTGGTAGGAAAAGACCATCGCTCGTCCCCGACTGCCACTCATAAGGAAGACAATCAAAAGAGCACCTCATGCAACAAATTTGTCACACAACTTTTACCATACGTGCATGCTATGGGACTTGCCAACTTCAACAAAAGTATTTCTCAATTTCATAATTACCCACTAGCATGACCCTAACATTACTACCTTTATATCTCAAAATAATTATCAAGCATCAAGTTGATCATAGCATCCAATTCACTTCATATGAAAGTTTTCATTCAAATTACCATGCTGTTTAAGACTCTCAAAATAATATAAGTGAAGCATGAGAGACTAGCAGTTTCTTCAAAATATAACCACCGCTGTGCTCTAAAAGATATAAGTTAAGTACTAGAGCAAACGACAAACTACTCCGAAAGATATAAGTGAAGATCAAAGAGTAGCTAAATAATTACGTAACTATGTGAAGACTCTTTCTCATTAAAGAATTTCAGATCTTGGTATTGTATTCAAGCAGCAATAAAAACAAAATAAAATGACATTGCAAGGATAGCACAACTCATGTGAAGAAGCAAAAACTTAGGCTCAACCGATACTAACCGATGATTGTTGAAGAAGAAAGGTGGGATGCCTACCGGGGCATCCCCAAGCTTAGATGCTTGAGACTTATTGAAATATTATATTGTGGTGCCTTGGGCATCCCCAAGCTTAGGCTCTTACCACTCCTTATTCCATAGTCCATCAAAAACTTCAACCACACAAAACTGAAAACAAAACTCGTAAGCTCTGTTAGTATAAGAAAATGAAACCACCACTTAGGTACTGTAATGAACTCATTCTAAATTCATATTGGTGTAATATCTACTGTACTCCAACTTATATATGGTTAATACCACTTAATACTAGCCATAGATGCATCAAAATAAGCAAACAACACAATGAAAACAGAATCTGTCAAAAACAGAACAGTCTGTAGTAATCTGTATCAAACGTATACTTCCGGAACTCAAACAATTGCGAAATAAATTTCTGCACCTGAGTAATTTGTCTATTAATCATCTGCAAAAAGAATCAACCTAAAAGCACTCTCCAGTAAAAATGGCAGCTATTCTCGTGAGCGCAAAAGTTTCTGTTTTTTACAGCAAGATCACATAAACTTTACCCAAGTCTTGCCAAAGGTTCTACTTGGCACTTTATTGAAACAAAATCTATAAAACATGATTAATACAGTAGCATAATCATGCGGACACACACAAAAACAGTAAGGGTAAATATTGGGTTGTCTCCCAACAAGCGCTTTTCTTTAATGCCTTTCTAGCTAGGCATGATGATGGAAATGATGCTCACATAAAAGATAAGAATTGAAACATAACGGGAGCATCATGAAGAATATGACTAGCACATTTAAGCCTAAACCACTTCCTATGCATAGGGATTTTGTGAGCAAACAACTTATGGGAACAATAATCAACTAGCATAGGAAGGCAAAACAAGCATAACTTCAAAATTTTAAGCACATAGAGAGGAAACTTGACATTATTGCAATTCCTACAAGCATATGTTCCTCCCTCATAATAATTTTCAGTAGCATCATGAATGAATTCAACAATATAACCAGCACCAAAAGCATTCTTTTCATGATCTACAAGCATAGAAAATTTACTACTCTCCACATAAGCAAATTTCTTCTCATGAATAGTAGTGGGAGCAAACTCAACAAAATAATTATCATTTGAGGCATAATCCAATTGAAAACTAAAATCATGATGACAAGTTTCATGGTTATCATTATTCTTAATAGCATACAAGTCATCACAATAATCATCATAGATAGCAACTTTGTTCTCATAATCAATTGGAACCTCTTCCGAAATAGTGGAATCATCACTAAATAAAGTTGACACTCTTCCAAATCCACTTTCATATTCATCACAATAAGATTCAATATCCTCCAAAATAGTGGGATCAATACTACCTAAAGGTTAAACTCTTCCAAACCCACTTTCATCAATATAATCATCATAAGTAGGAGGCATGCTATCATCAAAATAAATTTGCTCATCAAAACTTTGGGGACAAAAAATATCATCCTCATCAAACATAGCTTCCCCAAGCTTGTGGCTTTGCATATCATTAGCATCATGGATATTCAAGGAATTCATACTAACAACATTTCAATCATGCTCATCATTCAAAGATATAGTACCAAACATTCTAAAGCATTCTTCTTCTAGCACTTGAGCATAATTTTCCTTTCCATCAAACTCACGAAAGATACTAAAAAGATGAAGCGTATGAGACAAACTTAACTCCATTTTTTTATAGTTTTCTTTTATAAACTAAACTAGTGATAGAACAAGAAACAAAAGGATTTGATTGCAAGATCTAAAGATATACCTTCAAGCACTCACCTCCCTGGCAACGGCGCCAGAAAAGAGCTTAGTTGACAGGGTCTGAGTGAGTGCCCTTTACCTAGCCTCCCCGGCAACGGCGCCAGAAAAGAGCTTGATGTCTACTACACAACCTTCTTCTTGTAGACGTTGTTGGGCCTGCAAGTGCACAGGTTTGTAGGACAGTAGCAAATTTCCCTCAAGTGGATGACCTAAGGTTTATCAATCCATAGGAGGCGTAGGATGAAGATGGTCTCTCTCAAACAACCCCGCAACCAAATAACAAAGAGTCTCTTGTGTCCCCAACACACCCAATACAATGGTAAATTGTATAGGTGCACTAGTTCGGCGAAGAGATGAAGATACAAGTGCAAAATAGATAGTAGATAACGGTATTTATAATCTGAAATAATAAAAACAGCAAGGTAACTAATGGCAAAAGTGAGCGTAAACGGTATTGCAATGGTAGGAAACAAGGCCTAGGGTTCATACTTTCGCTAGTGCAAGTTCTCTCAACAACAATAACACAGATACATCATATGACAAGCTTCAACATGCAACAAAGAGTCACTCCAAAGCAACTAATAGCGGAGAACAAACGTAGAGATTATGGTAGGGTACGAAACCACCTCAAAGTTATTCTTTTGGATCAATCTATTAAAGAGTTCGTACTAGAATAACACCTTAAGGCACAAATCAACCAAAACCCTAATGTCACCTAGATACTCCATTGTCACCTCAAGTATACGTGGGCATGATTATACGATATGCATCACACAATCTCAGATTCATCCAACCAACACAAAGTACTTCAAAGAGTGCCCCAAAGTTTCTACCGGAGAGTCAAGAACGTGTGCCAACCCCTACGCATAGGTTCATGGGCGGAACCTGCAAGTTGGTCACCAAAACATACATCAAGAGGCACATGATATCCCATTGTCACCACAGATAAGCACAGCAAGACATACATCAAGTGTTCTCATAAAAGACTCAATCCGATAAGATAACTTCAAAGGGGAAAACTCGATTCATCACAAGAGAGTAGAGGGGGAGAAGCATCATAAGATCCAACTACAATAGCAAAGCTCGGGATACATCAAGATCATGCCATAGAGGGAACACGAGAGAGAACATGAGAGAGAGAGAGAGAGATCAAGCACATAGCTACTGGTACATACCCTCAGCCTTGAGGGTGAACTACTCCCTCCTCATCATGGAGAGCGTCGGGATGATGAAGATGGCCACCGGTGAAGGATCCCCCCTCCGACAGGGTGTCGGAACGGGCTCCCGAGAGGTTTTTGGTGGCTACAGAGGCTTGCGGTGGCGGAACTCCCGATCTATCTTGTCCCTGGATGTTTTTAGGGTACGTGGGACTATATAGGTGAAAGAAGTCGGTCGAGGGGTGCTCGAGGGGTCCACGAGACAGGGGGCCGCGCCCTGTAGGGGGGCGTGCCTCCCTATCTCCTGGGCTCCTCGTGGATCTTCTGACTTGGACTCCAAGTCTCCAGGCTGATAATCTTCCAAAAAATCACGATGCCGAAGGTTTCATTCCGTTTGGACTCCGTTTGATATTCCTTTTCTTCGAAATACTGAAACATGCAATAAAACAACAATATGGGATGGGCCTCCGGTTAGTAGGTTAGTCCCAAAAGTAATATAAAAGTGTATAATAAAGCCCATAATCATTCAAAACAGGTAATATAATAGCATGGAACAATAAAAATTTATAGATACGTTGGAGACGTATCACCAGTCCATTTTTTTAGTCCATGTGGTGGGCTGGGTGAAACAATGATGTAGCATCTATGCAGCCCATTTATATATGGTAGAATTTAAATCCCATTTGCATTTTTCTCAAAATCTGCGGACTTGCTGGGCTGGGTGAAAATATCATGTTGGGCTAGACGAAGAAATGTTATAAAAACATAAACACATGATTGCACGTCTATTACTGCATTGGTCAGTAAAATCTTTGCATGCTTATGTACGCAATCACTAGGAGTTAACTTGCCAAGTTATATATAAAAAATTATTATTATTATTTTGTAAGAACTTTCAACTTACGAAATAAAATATCATTTAAATTTGACGAGTTAATAGTATGTGGGGTATTATTATTTTTTAGGCTAGACGTGGGACAGTTGAGTTGGTTGTAGGGAAAAGTACTGGGAGAAAACTCAGTTTACATCAAAAAGAAAGTGGGAGAAAATTCTGGGACCTGCTGGGTCCACCCGAGGAGGGGAATATGATGGGAGGAAGGAGATTCAAAGCACGGCAGCCGAGTGAACTAGTTTTTTAACGGACAAGTGAACTAGTTACATACATAAGCAAATAGCCACTAAAAAAGCAGTCAGGTTAATGGGTTCTTAAATAAATATTTCAGACAAACCAGATAATTACGACACATATGCTAATGCATGAAACACTCAGATGATAAAGGTGCTTATAAACAGATAAAGTACAACATCTAGACCTTCCTAGCACGCTTTCTCATGACGCTACGGCTGTCCGTATACTCGTCGGTTATGGGAAGCAGACATGCCCTCATGTCCAAGATCTGCATGTACATGTCATAGCATGCGTATGCGTCCTTGGCCGCATAGGTTATGTAGGCTAGATTCAGAGGTACCTCCCACGTGTTCAGGTCCTTGGTATTCTTGTCTTCTTTCATGTTGGCGTATCAGGGGTCGATGATGGTCTCGGCGAGGTCAACCACGGAGTCCTTCTCCTGCCCATTGCTGATGATCTTGTATTGCTTCTGGATGTCGACAAGCTTGTTGCACCAGATGACCAAATCGTCGCGTTCTTCCTTCTCTCCACCGTAGCGAAGGTGCAGTCAGCGCCACCGATGAAACAGGCGAATGCTCCAGAACCTCTGATGGCCCTACAGAAGTGGTAGATGAGAACCTCGTCCCGCACACATACCTGGGCGACGGTGATCCACTGGTCCCTGTCAGGAGATGAATGGATGGGCACAAGGTCTAGTCCTGCAACCTTGTGCTTTCTCGTCCTGTAGGTACTGCTTGAACTCGGCGAGGCAAAGCTTCACCGAGTCCAGATCGTTGGTGTACATCACATTCAACTTGGTGTAGCCATAGGACTGAACAATGAACTCAAAGGGGAACTCCTTGCTGAAGTCCATATCTAGCAGGCTCACCCCTTAGATCGCCATTGGAGTCTCTTCAAGTGAACGAGTGTGTAGGCTGCAGCAACAGTTCGTTTTTCTGCTCTTGGGGAACTGGATTCAACAGTAAACTGAGTGTGTACAGGCGACAACAGTTACTACCCCTCCCTCGTCCGCTGCACGCCCGGCAGAAGATGCACCCTCGGCGCATTCAAACACCTCCACTAAGAAACCTACTCCGGCCACACGTCGGTTCACGAGCGGGTCTGTATTGGTACTGTAATAACAGGAGTTAGTGGTCACTTTACTTAAATTTAATTAGCTTTTATAAAAATTATACTTAAAACAACCAATGCATTGGCTCGTTCTATCAGTGCCACGGGACCAACATGCACGACAATTAGAATTATTATTCTTAGGACGCACACAATCAACACATTTGTCGCACTTTCACAAAGATAATACTACCAAGTTCAAACTGTTTGTTATGGTTGTTGTCCTCTGCATCATCATGCCGTGTTTCCCAGCTTGCAAGATTCAGAACCAACAAATAAGATCCAAATAATAAGTACAACAAAAATGCCTACACATCTCATTGATTCCCATCTTGCAAGATTCAGAACCAACAAATAAGATCCAAATAATAAGTACAACAAAGATGCCTACACATCTCATTAATTCCCAGCTTGCAAGATTCAGAACCAACAAATAAGATTCAAATAATAAGTACAACAAAGATGCCTACACATCTCATTGATTCCCAGCTTGCAAGATTCAGAACCAACCCATTAGAGCCTTTTGATAAAGTGAATATCGGGATTAAATCCAACTTGTCTAGCCATGTTATACAATCGAAGAACTTGGCGAATGCTCTTGACCGTCACATCTGTAGTTGAGTATTCTGTTTGCACAACACAAACAAGAAGAGCCTGATTTCACTTTAATATTGGCCTCCTTGAACTCAACCTACAACTCCCTTGGATGAGGCCTGACTGGAGTTTCATGATTCAATTCATGCGCCTATTTCTGCAGTTCACCTAAAATGAAGCAAAGATTGCATCATTCAGCTAGAAAGAAGTACCTGCTCTCGTGAGCTGGCAGGTTCTTCTTTAGTAGTTGCACTAAAATTGAGGAACATTAAGGTTGGCTGTCTGGCTCATGTAAGGTGCAACTATAATTTTCTTATCCTTTTGTGCAGTTCCACTAAAATAAAGTGCCATTATGGTGACAGTGACGACTCATCTTGCAAAGGCTAATAAAATGTTGCACGAGATTACCAGCAGAACTTGACAGAGATTTTGGAAACTGCACAGAGATTACCATTTTGTGCAGTTCCACCAAAATTGTGAGATGTTGCCCACGTGACATTTTAGTTTAACTGCACAAGACACTCATTCCAAAAAAAAGTGTTTTGTGCAGTTCACCAAAAGGTCACAATAGCAACAAGGTGAAATGAATATCCCTATCTGCACAAAAAGATAGAAAGTAAACAGTTGCTGGTCAATAAGAATATACAAAACATATACAAAATGAAAAAAAGTATCTTAATTATGTTCATGGCAATCACGCAAGGACAGTAGAAATTTTAAAACGTCAGCAATGCTTCATGTTACCAGAAGCATTACGATCAACAATGAGATTCCTCAAATATGGGATTACTTTAATGGTGGCATTGCTTGTTTACCAGACATAGTAAATCAACAGCAGCTAAAGAGTTGGTTTAAGGGCATGGGACCATGGGGACACCAGGACACTCAGTAGCGTAAAGGAGCAACTTACTTATCATACTGGGGAAAATAGCAGGAGTGCCATTTGTAACACAGTTTAATTGCATCTTATCACGGGAGGCATTAGATTAACAATAACACTGGTTAGACATGTCCCTAAGGTAACAGTGCGATCGCTTCATTTTACATGCGCCCTTACATTAACAACAGCAAAAGGTTGGTATAAGGACATGCGACAGTGGACGCATCAGCACAATGTACCTACAAGGAGGCATAAAGTGGTGATGCCGAGTTTGTTCATGCTATGTGAGGGCAGCAAACTTAATCCTGGAGACCTTGTACTATGTGAGGGCAGCAAATCTAATCCTGGAGACCTTTTACTATGTGAGGGAAGCAAATCTAATCCTGGAGACCTTTTACTATGTGAGGGCAGCAAATCTAATCCCGAGACCTTTTACTATCTGAGGGCAGCAATTCTAATCCTGGAGACCTTTACTATGTGAGGGCAGCAAATCTAATCATGTACATACTATGTTGACTTGTCCACCAGCCACCACTTTCTATCCTTTTTTCAACCAATAATAGATTTGTTCCTTATCCAGTTTGTACTGCGTTTTCCCATTATTTCCCTTTTCAGCAAAGAGACAGGTTGGGTATCCGGTCTCTACTACTTTCACCATATTATTTCCTCTTTGAATCAAGTCCTAGATTCATGCTACAACTTTCCCCCCTTTCTTCGTTGTTTGAATAAAGCCCTAGATTCGAATGCATGAAGTAGCTTTACCTCTAATAATACTAAAAATTTAGGTGGCTTTGGAGGAGCTGATGGGAGTAGAAAAAGATGCACATGCAGACACGTGGGGAGCTGGGGCAGTAGAGCAAGGCCGCTTTTGAAGAACTTATACCTGAGGGTCGCCGGGATGTCAACGGCGGCATGTCGGATCTGCGGACAATACAGCAGGGAGGAAGAAGGGTCGGAGGACCTCCTGAGCTGGTGCTGTGTCGGAGAGAACGACATGGGCAGAGGATCGGGCCCCTCCGGCATCTGTGGGTTTCCTCCCTCGGCGGCGATGACCGCATGAACGATGCACCTTTTAGTCTTCTACACACACCGGCCGAAGGGATCCGGCTGGATCTGTGACCAGCGGTGAGCAGAGAGAAAATGTCGCTACCGCTATCTTGTTTATATCTGGAGAGGACGAGAGAATGGGAGAGAATGAAGAGAGCAACCCTAGTAAAGCAAGCGCTCAGGCCCCTGCGTACATATATAGTGGAGTGATTATCCTTTTCTCTCCACAACAAGCGTTTCAATTTGTTTACGTGGCATTAAAGAAAAGAAACTCTCTACTATTTAAGGTGACTACTGTACGACTCCTACTTACTACTACTAGTAGTACTAGTATTGTTCACTTGTGCTCCCCGCCCCTCCATTCAATGAACAACCCCACGGGGGAATAAACATATTGTAAGTATTTATATAGAACGAACAAGCTCGAACTATTTCCGCGTAGTTAAAAGTTGAGGGCGGGGCTTTCCCCGGGCAGTACGGGCGGCAGTTTTCGGGTAGGCGGTTTGACAGAGATGCGAGGAGGGTGAGCGAGTGGCGGATTCTCAATCACTAGCAAGATGCCCATGCATTGCACAGAACATCAAGATGCATTTGTATGAGTAGTTTATCTTGTCGGAGAAAAGGATGAACGAGGGAAGGCCTTATTTGCAAATGTTGAGTGGGTGTGGGTATCTTTTTGCAAAATTTCCATTTTTCCTTCCTATCCGTCAGATATAAATCGGACAGCTTATATTGCAGGATGGCAGGCACACCATCATCACCAACTCGGTTTTTATAAGAGTAGAGATACTACTGGAAAGGTCGGGCTGTGCGATTTGACGGCGCGTTACTGCTGGAAAGACTTGTGATATGACCACTCACTATAGTCATGAATTACTAGTGCTCCGACCGAGGTGATGCCCCCCTTCCGTTCCGCGCTCTAATCTGGTGCATGACACGTCGACCCGGATGCTGGCTCTCCCACATGTCAGAGTAGTAAGAAGGAGCAAAGAATGATGCGGTATATACTAGTACTACTACTACTCAGGTCGGAGGAGTGCAAACCACGGCAGCCCAGTGAACCAGCAGTGCGAACCATGGCATCCCACTAAACCAGCAGTAGAAAACAATGTGGTGATATGGCCATAAAAACAATGTGCTACGATCCACACTGTAGCATGTACAGTAACACTCATCTTTGTTTGGATCCCTGAGTTAGAGCTAGTTTGGGTTGAAATAGCCTCAAATTATCAAAACACGAGGGTTAGTTCGAGATAGTTTGCTCTAACCCAGCTAAAAAAATTAGCACGGTGGAGAGGTTCTAATTGGGTTAGTTATCCTCGGGCCCACTAAAAGAGAACTAAAAAAAATCTCGCCTGCCCGCACCGGATTGGTCCCCCCTCTCGCACGACTCCTCTCTGTTCCCCATAGGGCCACCCGCCCAAGCGCCGCTTGCCCTCTCTCTTCTCCGGCCGCCCTTGATCTCCTTTCGGCCTCCGCCACCCTACTCCGGCCGCTCTCTCCCTCCGGCCTTCGAAGGTCGCCCCGCTCCCCCTTCACCGGTCGTTTTTCTCCCTCTGTCGTGCGCGGTGGCGGCGCATCTACCAGGGAGGTCGCGAGAGGGGTGAGTTTGTTCGTTCCTTCTCTGTCTCATAGCCATATCATTGATCTTGCTTGCTTTAGCGCTAATTCTGATTTGGAAAAGTAGATCCTGATCAAACTTGGTATAGATTTGTGGTGCACGCATGGAATTGTTTGATGCTGCTTGAGGAGGTAATAAATCTTTCTAGAGGCCCAAAGATTCAGTTCACCTTTGTAGGTATTTCAGTTTCAGGCTTGCATTATTTCAAGAGGCCCAAAGATTCAATTCACCTTTCTAGGTATTTCAGTTTCAGGCTTGCATTATTTCTAAAGGCCCAAAGATTCAGTTCACCTTTCTAGGTATTTTAGTTTCAGGCTTGCATTATTTCTAGAGACCCAAAGATTAAGTTCCCAGTCGGCGGCAAGCGGCCCTGCTACCCATGCCGGTGTTGACCTCAACTCGCAAGGGCCGGCATCGGAGGGGTTCCCGGGGCTTGGGCTCTACAGAGCCTTCCTCCAGAGCAGCGATGGTGAGCTCCTCTCCCTCGGTGCATGAGGGGCTCCGGGCTCCCTCCCTATCGTGAATGACTTCCGTGATGAGTTTGCTTGTGCTTTGTTTCATGGAGTGTTTTTTTTGTGAAGCTTGACTGACGACAAAGTAAAAATTATCATGTTTTGCATGCTTGATTTGTAAAGATGGTTCGTTTATGTCAATTGTGAGCAGGAGGAGGCCACAGAAGAGCCGGCCACACCAATTCCGACAGGAAATAGGGTCCAAAGTAGTCAAATGATTGAGAAAGAGCTGTTGGGGAACGTTGCAGAAAACAAAATTTTTCTTACGGTTTCACCAAGATCAATCTATGAGTTCATCTAGCAACGAGAGAGAGGAGTGCATCTACATACCCTTGTAGATCGAGCGAAAGCATTCAAGAGAACGGGATTGAGGGAGTCGTACTCGTCGTGATCCAAATCACCAGAGATCCTAGCACCAAACGGATGGCACCTCCGCGTTCAACACATGTACGGTCAGCATGACGTCTCCTCCTTCTTGATCCAGCAAGGGGGGAGGAGAGGTTGATGAAGATCCAGCAGCACGACGGCGTGGTGGTGGATGCAGCAGGGATCCCGGCAGGGCTTCGCCAAGCGTCTGCGGGAGGGAGACATGTAGCAAGGGGGAAGGGAGGCGCCAAGTGCAAGGGTGTGGCTGCCCTCCCTCCCCCCTCTTTATATAGGGACCCTTGGGGGGCGCCGGCCCTAGGAGATTGAATCTCCAAGGTGGGGCGGTGGCCAAGGGGGTGCCTTGCCCCCCCAAGGCAAGTGGAGGCGCCCCCTCCCCTAGGGTTCCCAACCCTAGGCGCAGGGCGGGGCCCAAGGGGGGGCACACCAGCCCACCAGGGGCTGGTTCCCCTCCCACTTCAGCCCATGGGGCCCTCCAGGATAGGTGGCCCCACCCGGTGGACCCCCGGGACCCTTCCGGTGGTCCCGGCACAATACCCGTGACCCCCGAAACTTTCCCGATGGCCGAAACTCGACTTCCCATATATAATTCTTTACCTCTGGACCATTCCGGAACTCCTCGTGATGTCCGGGATCTCATCCGGGACTCCGAACAACTTTCGGTTTGCTGCATACTAATATCTCTACAACCCTAGCGTCACCGAACCTTAAGTGTGTAGACCCTACGGGTTCGGGAGACACGTAGACATGACCGAGACGGCTCTCCGGTCAATAACCAATAGCGGGATCTGGATACCCATGTTGGCTCCCACATGCTCCTCGATGATCTCATCAGATGAACCACGATGTCGAGGATTCAAGCAACCCCGTATACAATTCCCTTTGTCAATCAGTATGTTACTTGCCCGAGATTCGATCGTCGGTATCCCAATACCTCGTTCAATCTCGTTACCGGCAAGTCACTTTACTCGTACCGTAATGCATGATCCCGTGACCAGACACTTGGTCACTTTGAGCTCATTATGATGATGCATTACTGAGTGGGCCCAGAGATACCTCTCCGTCATACGGAGTGACAAATCCCAGTCTCGATCCGTGTCAACCCAACAGACACTTTTGGAGATACCCGTAGTATACCTTTACAGTCACCCAGTTACGTTGTGACGTTTGGTACACCCAAAGCACTCCTACGATGTCCGGGAGTTACACGATCTCATGGTCTAAGGAAAAGATACTTGACATTGGAAAAGCTCTAGCAAACAAACTACACGATCTTGTGCTATGCTTAGGATTGGGTCTTGTCCATCACATCATTCTCCTAATGATGTGATCCCGTTATCAATGACATCCAATGTCCATAGTCAGGAAACCATGACTATCTGTTGATCAACGGGCTAGTCAACTAGAGGCTCACTAGGGACATATTATGGTCTATGTATTCACACATGTATTACGATTTCCGGATAACACAATTATAGCATGAATAAAAGACAATTATCATGAACAAGGAAATATAATAATAATCCTTTTATTATTGCCTCTAGGTCATATTTCCAACAGTCTCCCACTTGCACTAGAGTCAATAATCTAGTTACATTGTGATGAATCGAACACCCATAGAGTTCTGGTGTTGATCATGTTTTGCTCGCGGAAGAGGTTTAGTCAACGGATCTGCGACATTCAGATCCGCATGTACTTTGCAAATATCTATGTCTCCATCTTGAGCATTTTCACGGATGGAGTTGAAACGACGCTTGATGTGCCTGGTCTTCTTGTGAAACCTGGGCTTCTTGGCAAGGGCAATAGCTCCAGTGTTGTCACAGAAGAGAGTGATCGGCCTCGAAGCATTGGGTATGACTCCTAGGTCGGTGATGAACTCCTTCATCCATATTGCTTCACGCGCTGCCTCCGAGGCTGCCATGTACTCCGCTTCACATGTAGATCCCGCCACGACGCTCTGCTTGCAACTGCACCAGCTTACTGCTCCACGATTCAACATATACACGTATCCGGTTTGTGACTTAGAGTCATCCAGATCTGTGTCAAAGCTAGCGTCGACGTAACCCTTTACGACGAGCTCTTCGTCACCTCCATAGATGAGAAACATGTCCTTTGTCCTTTTCAGGTACTTCAGGATATTCTTGACCGCTGTCCAGTGTTCCTTGTCGGGATTACTTTGGTACCTTCCTACCAAACTTACGGCAAGGTTTACATCAGGTCTGGTACACAGCATGGCATACATAATAGATCCTATGGCTGAGGCATAGGGGATGACACTCATCTCTTCTTTATCTTCTGCCGTGGTCGGGCATTGAGCCGAGCTCAATCTCACACCTTGCAATACAGGCAAGAACCCTTTCTTGGACTGATCCATATTGAACTTCTTCAATATCTTATCAAGGTATGTGCTTTGTGAAAGACCTATGAGGCGTCTCGATCTATCCCTATAGATCTTGATGCCTAATATGTAAGCAGCTTCACCAAGATCCTTCATTGAAAAACACTTATTCAAGTAGGCCTTTATGCTGTCCAAAAGTTCTATATCATTTCCCATCAGAAGTATGTCATCTACATATAATATGAGAAATGCTACAGAGCTCCCACTCACTTTCTTGTAAACGCAGGCTTCTCCATAAGTCTGCATAAACCCAATCGCTTTGATCATCTCATCAAAGCGAATGTTCCAACTCTGAGATGCTTGCACCAGTCCATAAATGGATCGCTGGAGCTTGCATACCTTGTTAGCATTCTTAGGGTCGACAAAACCTTTCGGCTGCATCATATACAGTTCTTCCTTAAGATAGCCGTTAAGGAATGCCGTTTTGACATCCATCTGCCATATCTCATAATCATAGTATGCGGCAATTGCTAACATGATTCAGACGGACTTCAGCTTCGCTACGGGAGAGAAAGTCTCATCGTAGTCAACCCCTTGAACTTGCCGATAACCCTTAGCGACAAGTCGAGCTTTATAGATGGTAACATTACCATCCACGTCCGTCTTCTTCTTAAAGATCCATTTGTTTTCTATCGCTCACCGATCATCGGGCAAGTCTGTCAAAGTCCATACTTTGTTTTCATACATGGATTCTATCTTGGATTGCATGGCTTCAAGCCATTTGTTGGAATCTGGGCTTGCCATCGCTTCTTCATAGTTTGAAGGTTCACTGTTGCCTAACAACATGATTTCCAGGACAGGGTTGCCATACCACTCTGGCGTGGAACGTGTCCTTGTGGACCTATGAAGTTCAGTAGCAACTTGATCCGAAGTACCTTGATCATCATCATTAATTTCCTCTCCAGTCGGTGTAGGCACCACAGGAACATTTTCCTGAGCTGCACTACTTTCCGGTTCAAGAGGTAGTACTTCATCGAGTTCTACTTTCCTCCCACTTACTCCTTTCGAGAGAAACTCTTTTGCCAGAAAGGATCCATTCTTGGCAACAAAGATCTTGCCTTCGGATCTAAGGTAGAAGGTATACCCAATGGTTTCCTTAGGGTATCCTATGAAGACACATTTTTCCAACTTGGGTTCGAGCTTTTCAGGTTGAAGTTTCTTGACATAAGCATCGCATCCCCAAACTTTTAGAAACGGCAGCTTAGGTTTCTTTCCAAACCATAATTCATACGGTGTCGTCTCAACGGATTTAGATGGAGCCCTATTTAAAGTGAATGTAGCTGTCTCTAGAGCGTACCCCCAAAATGATAGTGGTAAATCGGTAAGAGTCATCATAGATCGTACCATATCCAATAGAGTGCGATTACGACGTTCGGACACACCATTACGCTGAGGTGTTCCAGGCGGCGTGAGTTGTGAAACGATTCCACATTTCCTTAAGTGCGTACCAAATTCGTGACTTAAATATTCTCCTCCACGATCTGATTGTAAGAACTTTATTTTTCGGTCACGTTGATTCTCTACTTCATTCTGAAATTCCTTGAACTTTTCAAAGGTCTCAGACTTGTGTTTCATCAAGTAGACATACCCATATCTACTCAAGTCATCAGTGAGAGTTAGAACATAACGATATCCTCCGCGAGCCTCAACGCTCATTGGACCGCACACATCAGTATGTATGATTTCTAATAAGTTGTTTGCTCACTCCATTGTTCTGGAGAACGGAGTCTTGGTCATTTTGCCCATGAGGCATGGTTCGCATGTGTCAAATGATTCATAATCGAGAGACTCTAAAAGTCCATCTGCATGGAGCTTCTTCATGCGCTTGACACCAATGTGACCAAGGCGGCAGTGCCACAAGTATGTGGGACTATCGTTATCAACTTTACATCTTTTGGTATTCACACTATGAATATGTGTAACATTATGTTCGAGATTCATTAAGAATAAACCATTGACCATCGGGGCATGACCATAAAACATATCTCTCATATAAATAGAACAACCATTATTCTCGGATTTAAATGAGTAGCCATCTCATATTAAACGAGATCCAGATACAATGTTCATGCTCAAACTTGGCACTAAATAACAATTATTGAGGTTTAAAACTAATCCCGTGGGTAAATGTAGAGGTAGCGTGCCGACGGCGATCATATCGACCTTGGAACCATTCCCGACGCGCATCGTCACCTCGTCCTTCGCCAGTCTCCGCTTATTCCGTAGCTCCTGCTTTGAGTTACAAATATGGGCAACGACACCGGTATCAAATACCCAGGAGCTACTACGAGCACTGGTAAGGTACACATCAATTACATGTATATCACATATACCTTTAGTGTTGCCGGCCTTCTTGTCCGCTAAGTATTTGGGGTAGTTCCGCTTCCAGTGACCCTTCCCTTTGCAATAAAAGCAATCAGTCTCAGGCTTGGGTCCATTCTTTGACTTCTTCCCGGCAACTGGCTTACCGGGCGCGGCAATATCCTTGCCGTCCTTCTTGAAGTTCTTCTTACCCTTGCCTTTCTTGAACTTGGTGGTTTTATTGACCATCAACACTTGATGTTCCTTTTTGATTTCTACCTCTGCTGACTTCAGCATTGAAAATACTTCAGGAATAGTTTTCACCATCCCCTGCATATTGTAGTTCATCACAAAGCTCTTGTAGCTCGGTGGGAGCGACTGAAGGATTCTGTCAATGACCGCCTCGTCCGGGAGGTTAATGTCCAGCTGGGACAGGCAGTTGTGCAACCCCGACATTTTGAGTATGTGCTCACTGAGAGAACTATTTTCCTCCATCTTACAACTGTAGAACTTGTCGGAGACTTCATATCTCTCGACCCGGGCGTGAGCTTGGAAAACCATTTTCAGCTCCTCGAACATCTCATATGCTCCGTGTTGCTCAAAACGCTTTTGGAGCCCCGGTTCTAAGCTGTAAAGCATGCCGCACTGAACAAGGGAGTAATCATCAGCACGTGACTGCCAAGCGTTCATAACATCTTGGTTCTCTGGGATGGGTGCTTCACCTAGCGGTCCTTCTAGGACATATGCTTTCTTGGCAGCTATGAGGGTGATCCTCAGATTCCGGACCCAGTCCGTATAGTTGCTGCCATCATCTTTCAGCTTGGTTTTCTCTAGGAACGCGTTGAAGTTCATGTTGACATGAGCGTTGGCCATTTGATCTACAAGACATATTTTGCAAAGATTTTAGACTAAGTTCATGATAATTAAGTTCATCTAATCAAATTATTTAATGAACTCCCACTCAGATTAGACATCCTTCTAGTCATCTAAGTGTTACATGATCCGAGTCGACTAGGCCATGTCCGGTCATCACGTGAGACGGACTAGTCATCATCGGTGAACATCTCCATGTTGATCGTATCTTCCATACGACTCATGTTCGACCTTTCGGTCTCTGTGTTCCGAGGCCATGTCTGTACATGCTAGGCTCGTCAAGTTAACCTAAGTGTTTTTGCATGTGTAAAACTATCTTACACCCGTTGTATGTGAACGTAGGAATCTATCACACCCGATCATCACGTGGTGCTTCAAAACGACGAACTTTAGCAACGGCACATAGTTAGGGGGAACACTTTCTTGAAATTATTATGAGGGATCATCTTATTTACTACCGTCGTTCTAAGTAAACAAGATGCATAAACATAATAAACATCACATGCAATTAAATAGTAGTGACATGATATGGCCAATATCATATAGCTCCTTTGATCTCCATCTTTGGGGCTCCATGATCATATTCGTCACCGGCATGACACCATGATCTCCATCATCATGATCTCCATCATCGTGTCTCCATGAAGTTGCTCGCCAACTATTACTTCTACTACTATGGCTAACGATTTAGCAATAAAGTAAAGTAATTACATGGCGTTAAATCATTGACACGCAGGTCATACAATAATTAAGACAACTCCTATGGTTCCTGCCGGTTGTCATACTCATCGACATGCAAGTCGTGATTCCTATTACAAGAAGATGATCCCATACATCACAATATATCATTCATCATTCATCACAACTTTTGGCCATATCACATCACAAAGCAATTGCCGCAAAAACAAGTTAGACGTCCTCTAATTGTTGTTGCATCTTCTACGTGGCTGCAATAGGGTTCTAGCAAGAACGTTTTCTTACCTATGAAAAAGCCACAACGTGATTTGTCAACTTCTATTTACCCTTCATAAGGACCCTTTTCATCGAATCCGCTCCAACTAAAGTGGGAGAGACAGACACCCGCTAGCCACCTTATGCAACTAGTGCATGTCAGTCGGTGGAACCTGTCTCACGTAAGTGTACGTGTAAGGTCGGTTCGGACCTCTTCATCCCACAATACCGCTGAAGCAAAATAAGACTAGTAGTGGCAAGAAAGTTGACAACATCTACGCCCACAACAGATTTGTGTTCTACTCGTCCAAAGAGAACTACGCATAGACCTAGCTCATGATGCCACTGTTGGGGAACGTTGCAGAAAACAAAAAATTTCCTACGGTTTCACCAAGATCAATCTATGAGTTCATCTAGCAACGAGCGAGAGGAGTGCATCTACATACCCTTGTAGATCGAGCAGAAGCATTCAAGAGAACGGGGTTGAGGGAGTCGTACTCGTCGTGATCCAAATCACCGGAGATCCTAGCGCCGAACGGACGACACCTCCGCGTTCAACACACGTACGGTGAGCGTGACGTCTCCTCCTTCTTGATCCAGCAAGGGGGAAGGATAGGTTGATGAAGATCCAGCAGCACGATGGTGTGGTAGTGGATGCAGCAGGGATCCCGGCAGGGCTTCGCCAAGCGTCTGCGAGAGGGAGAGGTGTAGCAAGGGGGAAGGGAGGCGCCAAGTGCAAGGGTGCGGCTGCCCTCCCTCCCCCCTCTTTATATAGGGACCCTTGGGGGGGCGGCCCTAGGAGATTGAATCTCCAAGGGGGGGTAGCGGCCAAGGGGGTGCCTTGCCCCCCAAGGCAAGTGGAGGCGCCCCCTCCCCTAGGGTTCCCAACCCTAGGCGCAGGGGGGCCCAAGGGGGGGCGCACCAGCCCACCAGGGGCTGGTTCCCCTCCCACTTCAGCCCATGGGGCCCTCCGGGATAGGTGGCCCCACCCAGTGGACCCCCGGGACCCTTCCGGTGGTCCCGGTACAATACCGGTGACCCCCGAAACTTTCCCGATGGCCGAAACTCGACTTCCCATATATAATTCTTTACCTCCGGACCATTCCGGAACTCCTCGTGATGTCCGGGATCTCATCCGGGACTCCGAACAACTTTCGGTTTGCTACATACTAATATCTCTACAACCCTAGCGTCACCGAACCTTAAGTGTGTAGACCCTACGGGTTCGGGAGACACGTAGACATGACCGAGACGGCTCTCCGGTCAATAACCAACAATGAGATATGGATACCCATGTTGGCTCCCACATGCTCCTCGATGATATCATCGGATGAACCACGATGTCAAGGATTCAAGCAACCCCGTATACAATTCCCTTTGTTAATCGGTATGTTACTTGCCCGAGATTCGATCGTCGGTATCCCAATACCTCGTTCAATCTCGTTACTGGCAAGTCACTTTACTCGTACCGTAATGCATGATCCCGTGACCAGACACTTGGTCACTTTGAGCTCATTATGATGATGCATTACTGAGTGGGTCCAAAGATACCTCTCCGTCATACGGAGTGACAAATCCCAGTCTCGATCCGTGTCAACCCAACAGACAGTTTCGGAGATACCCGTAGTATACCTTTATAGTCACCCAGTTACGTTGTGGCGTTTGGTACACCCAAAGCACTCCTACGGTGTCCGGGAGTTACACGGTCTCATGGTCTAAGGAAAAGATACTTGACATTGGAAAAGCTCTAGCAAACGAACTACACGATCTTGTGCTATGCTTAGGATTGGGTCTTGTCCATCACATCATTCTCCTAACGATGTGATCCCATTATCAATGACATCCAATGTCCATAGTCAGGAAACCATGACTATCTGTTGATCAACGGGCTAATCAACTAGAGGCTCACTAGGGACATATTATGGTCTATGTATTCACACATGTATTACGATTTCCCGATAACACAATTGTAGCATGAATAAAAGACAATTATCATGAACAAGGAAATATAATAATAATCCTTTTATTATTGACTCTAGGGCATATTTCCAACAAGAGCATTTATTGTCAATCTAACCCTGCCATCCATACACCTCTTTGGTTTAGAGTTAGTTCAGGGTTAGAATCTAACTCTAACCTCTAACTGAGTTAGAGTTCTCCTCGTCTCGGTTCATCGCCATCATATTTTCCCCATTCCTGTGTTTTCAGTATCCTGCGAATCAAAGAGGCCCTTTTTTGCCGGAAAAATCAAAGAGGCCCTTAGACTGGTTTAGGTTCGGTCATTTTTTATAAACGTGTTATGTCCAAAATTTAATGAACGTGCTCCGGTTTCTACGAAAATAATCCGGTTTCATGTTAATCTCTTCTCTCCACTTCCCATGCATGCATCATTCATCCATCCATAGAGTTGCATGCTTAAAGGTTGACTTGGGCATGGGTGTAACCTGTGCATGCCAACGAGGGTAGCAGGGATTGGGTGTGAAACCTTAAACGGGGTCATGTGAACTGTCTCAACTATAATCATGGATTAAATGCCTTTCTTGGTTGCGCTTTTGAGAAACAATGATAGGCTCGTTCCGTTATTTTCAAATAAATCGCTGGCCTATCTCGTTGCGCCTAAATCATAGTGCAACCTCTAATACGTCCTATGCACCTGGACAGAGGGAGTATCATATACTACTAGTATCATGCATATGTTACTAGTGTATGATACTACTTCCATAATGCGTAGTATCATAGGTTAGTACCTTAGGTTGCCTTCTTAATTGTCATGCATGACACAAAGTAGTACATCATTTAATATGATACGGTATCATAATATGATACTACATCCTCTCTTTCCTCATTTAATTATGTGCCACATCATCCAAAAAATCTAGTTGGCATGCATGATACCGCTTATGATACTCCCATTACAACTAGCCTAAATGCGTGAAAAAATATGTACTGTGAAGCGTAGCTGCGGTTCGAAAAGGAGACCTAAAGTGATGACAGCTATAGGTGGCACGAACCCAACTAGTGGTACTACTAGACATACGACTAATTTTTCCCTCAAAAAAAAGAGGCACGAGTGCTCAGTACTCCTATTCTATCAACACGAGTCCCATCTGACAACGGCGTCCGTGCTACAACTAGCTCTCCTCCCTCATTTCTCTCTTCTAATTCTAAACTCGGCCGACGCCCGGTGGGCGGGGTGGGTTTGCTCAACTGCGGCCCCACCTCACAGTGAAAACTTTACGACTGGAATAAAAATGCCATATACTCCCTGCGTTCCTAAATATAAGCCTTTTTAGATACTATTTCAAATGGAATACAACATACAGATGTATGTAGACATAGTTTAGAGTGTAGATTCACTCATTTTGCTTTGTATGTAGTAGTCACTTGCTGGAATCTTTAGAAAGACTTATATTTGGGAACGGTGGGAGTACTATACTAATAAAACATTAAGGCCACGAGGCGATGCAGTGCTGGACTGCTGGTTACAGGAGGCAAGAAGAAGAGATGCATCCATCGACGATGTCCACCTCCTCGACTCAGGGCGCCGACCCACCAAATGGCGGCTAAGTAGCAATCGCTTTCGTGGCCAGGTCGACATGCTTCTGAACAATGGCGTCCAAAGATTCCAGCCGCTGGAAGAAGGCCAACGTCTTTCTGTCCTCGCTTGCCTTGTAGTGGCCTATGTAGACTATTTACTCATAGATGTGGATGTGCAGGTCGACGGTTTCTTGCATGGCGAGGCGCTACGCGGCGAGCGCGGCCTCGAGGTGCACATTCTTCCTCGCGACCTCAGGCACCTGCAGGGCCACCAGGGCTTGAAAGAGTTCGTCACCATGGAGGCCGATGAGGGTGGCAGGCAATGAGGAGCCTGGGCGCGCAGGCTGGAGCAGTACGGCAAGGTCGTCCACGCGCTTCTTGACGGTGGTGAACTTGCGGATGGAGTTGACAATCATGTCGTCCATGCGAGAGGCGAAGCCGGCATCGGTGAGGGCTACGATGCCAGCGGTCGCTAGCACCATCTGGAAACGCTGCGTAGTGCAGGGCCGCAGGCCGGCGCCTTGGATGATTTGGCACAGCCGACTGCCGCTCGCGTCCATCGCCTCCATAGGTGCTTGTGGCTTCTGGTCACTTGGTCTTGGATTGGAGTGAGCAGTGTTGCACAGAGACTTGGGAATAGATGGATTGGAGTGGTGGGGCGCCTTTATATGAGAGTCCAAACTCTGATGCATTCACATCGTGCTAGCTCTATTCTACTTCTCCAATTAATTCCCTCTGCATGTAATTGAGGATTCATCATTGACCGTTCAACGTCTCGGGAACCGCTATGCTCTCCCTCCTTGGCATTCAAGCACCTATGGAGGCGACTGCCACTCGCGTCTATCGCGTGTCAGGAGACGTTCCCGTCGATGACGAGGTGCCTATGGTGACTTCGTAAATTTCAAGATGATAGTGTCGTGCGTGTGTGCATTCATAGGGGTGAGTGTATGCGCGTGTATATGAGCGCTTGCTGATGAGGATATGTACCTAGGGTAGGGTCATAGACCTATCTAGGATACCATGCCCAAGGACATCCTTAGACGAAGCTACCTTCCAGTCGACCAGGAGAGATTCCACTCGACCGGCTAGAAGACACTCGACCATGAAGACTCACTCGACCATCAGGAGTTCAGGATCTACTCTGCATCCAAACGGTCTGTAATTAAGTAGTCTTAATGGTCATGATGACACTTTAAGTAAGGCGTTACCAGTAACGCCCGACCTTAATGTACTTTAATCCTCTGCTACGTGGGATGGCTGGGGTCCTGGCGTCCACTATATAAGTCACCCCCCTCCACTGGTAGAAGGGTTCGCACCCCTGTAACACATATACACTGAAATCAGTCGACCGCCTCCGGGCTCCGAGACGTAGGGCTGTTACGTCCTCCGAGAAGGGCCTGAACTCGCTAAACACTCGTGTGTACAACTACTCCATAGCTAGGATCTCGCCTCTCCATACCTACCCCCCATTCTACTGTCAGACTTAGAACCACGACAGTTGGCGCCCACCGTGGGGCCGGTGTCTTAGCGACTTTTTTTGGAGAAGTTGCAATTTGTCCGATCGCCTTCATCATGGTTTCCGGCGGAGCTCTGGTCGAGGGCCACGAGATCCGTCTCGGTGCGCTCACTTTCATCGCCGACGACTCCGCTTGGCTCCAGGAGGCACCACTCGACATCGACGTGCTCCCCGTCCGCGGGGTGACTCACTTTCGGGCGTGTGTCCGCGGTGTCTTGCTGCGACAGCCGTCGACCCCATACCGGTCGACTCCTGCGCCGTCCTCCCTCCCTGTCTCCCACCAGCGTAAGCGCTCCGGTCGGTCAAGGCTCCAGCGATGGGTGAGACACGCAGTGGCTCACCAATCGGTCACCACCCAAGTCGCGGCAATTGAGCCCGATGAATCTCTCTATGGCCTGTTCGACCTGTCGACTGGCTCCGTAGAGACTGCATCCGAGTGCGATAGCAGTGATCTAGCGGCGGAGGTCCTGATGGTCAACGGGCCCCGTAGTCCTCCCGGTTTCCCCCGCGGCGACATGATGGACGACGAGGACGACCCTGCTCAAGCCCATGAAGAGTACCAACCCGAACCGCTCACGTCCCAGCAGAAGGAAGAACTTCGCCACCGGATCATGGATGCCCTGCATACTCCCATTGCAGGAGAAACTCCTGAGGCTCGTGCCCTGTAAGAGGCGCGTTTAGCCAACCTGGCTGAACGCACTAGACTGGAGAACCTCCAGCGAGCACTCGACGAGCGTGCGCGTCAACGAGTGACCAACTCCAACCGACGTCAGCTCTTTCCGCAACCAACTCAGGTATATCGAACCCCAATTCAGAATTTGGCAGCTGCAGCCCGCATAGCGGAGTCAATTCAGCCCTCTCAGTCAGAGGCTGGAAGAGGCTTGATGCAGATCAGAGATTTGCTCCGGGCGGCAGGAGATCAGAATTCAGTTGTGTCACAATCGCGCAACAGGATTCACAGTCGATCCGTCGCTGCGAATACTGTTCAGTCGTCTCACAGTCCAAGGTCGCCTCCGAGGCGCATGGGACGTGAAGGCCGGCGGGACCACTATGATGATCGATTTGATCGTGATGACAGGCCTCGAGTGCCCACTCCTCCTCCGAGAAGTGGGTCTAACGCCCATCGGCAGCAAGATGACAGACGCCAGCTCAGTGTTGGGCGGAGAGCTCCAGTCGACCCCAGAGAGCCAGGCTTTGACGCGAGATCCATCATCATGCAAGGTTTGGTCGACCGAAATAGAGCTCATAGAGGTGGTCATGACAGAGATGTGCCCACAAGCAGCCGAGTCCATGCTTCATGTCCAGAATGTTTTAGCAGAGCGATCAGAGCCGCAGTGATACCCCCCAACTTCAGGTTGGCGACTGGGGTGAGTAAGTTCACCGGAGAGTCTAAGCCTGAAACTTGGCTCGAAGACTACCGAGTGGCTGTTCAGATTGGTGGCGGTAATGATGAGGTGGCCATGAAACATTTGCGACTTATGCTAGAGGGTTCGGCCAGGGCGTGGTTGAATCAGTTAGCTCCTAGCAGCATTTACACCTGGGAAGATCTTTCTCGAGTGTTCGTCAGGACGTTTGAGGGAACTTGCAAGCGACCTGCCGGATTGACTGAGCTGCAAGTTTGTGTACAAAAGTCGAGTGAAACACTGAGGGATTACATCCAGAGGTGGATCACTTTGCATCATACTGTAGAGAATGTGTCAGACCATCAAGTGGTTTGCGCCTTCAAGGATGGCGTCAAGAACAGAGAGTTGAGCCTGAAGTTTGGTCGAACTGGAGATATGACCCTGAGTCGGATGATGGAAATAGCCACCAAGTACGCCAACGGTGAAGAATAGGACCGACTCCGGAGCGGCAAGTACAAGCCGAGTTAGTCGGATAAAGGAAACTCCAGTCGGAAGCAAAAGCGGAAGGCCGAGCCAGGAGCTCCTGGAGAGGCTCTGGCCGTGACTCAGGGCAAATTCAAAGGGAAGCCCAAAGGATCTTGGAACCCCAAGAAGGTAAAAGATAAGGAAGGCAATGATGTGATGGATCTACCGTGTCATATCCACACGAAGAAAGATGAAGAGGGTAACTTCATCTACCCAAAGCATACCACTCGCCAGTGCCGGCTCTTAATCCAGCAGTTTCAAGGGAAACAACCGAAAGATAAAGAGAAGGAGTCGGACAAGGCTGAGGACAAGGAGGACAGTGATGGAGAGTACCCTCATGTCAACTCCACTCTGATGATTTTTGCTGATGTAGAAAGCAAAAGTCGACTGAAAGTGATCAACCGTGAGGTCAACATGGTCGCCCCGGCGACACCAAACTATCTGAGATGGTCGCAAACTCCCATTACTTTCGACCAGTCTGACCATCCTACTCACATTGCCACCCCTGGGAGGCAAGCGCTGGTGGTCGACCCAGTCGTCGAAGGCACTTGATTGACGAAGGTATTGATGGATGGCGGCAGCGGGTTGAATATACTGTATGCAGAGACGCTCAAGGTAATGGGCATTCCGATGTCCAGACTCAGTTCCAGCAACATGAGTTTTCACGGAGTCATCCCAGGAAAGAAGGCCGAGTCACTTGGCCAAATAGCTCTGGATGTGGTGTTCGGTGACTCGAAACATTTCCGCAAAGAGAAGCTGACATTTCAAGTCGTGGATTTCCAGAGCGCCTACCACGCCATTTTGGGAAGACTAGCCTACGCCCGCTTCATGGCTCGACCATGCTATGTGTACCTCAAGTTAAAGATGCCCGGCCCCAAAGGCGTGATCACCATCACTGGCAACCGAAAGAAAGCAGAAGAGTGTTTTCAGAAAGGCTCAAAGATTGAAGACGACCAGATAACAGTGGTAGAGCTAGAGGGATACAAGAAGAATGCAGATCCGAGTGATTTACTGCGGGCCAAGAAGCCCGCCATAGAGTCAGCATTTCAGTCGTCCGGTGAGACGAAGACAGTTCATATCCACCCGACTGACCCCAATGCAGCTCCGACCCATATTTCCACAACACTCGACTCTAAATAGGAAGAAGCGCTCATCCAGTTCCTCCGTGAGAACTGGGACATCTTCACATGGAAGCCAGCTGACATACCGGGTGTTCCCAGGGGACTGGCTAAGCATCGCCTTAGAGTCGATTCAAAAGCAAAACCTATTAAGGAACATCTTCGAGGTCTGCCATTCAGAAGAAAAAAGCCATTGGCGAGGAGGTGGCTCGACTCCTTGCAGCAGAGTTCATCCGAGAGATATACCACTCCGAGTGGCTCGCCAATGTCGTCATGGTTCCCAAAAAGGACAATTCCCTTCGTATGTGCATTGATTTCAAACATATCAATCGGGCCTGCCCGAAAGATCATTTTCCTCTCCCTCGCATCGACCAAATTGTCGACTCGACCGCAGGGTGCGAGAGATTGTCTTTTCTAGACGCTTATTCCGGGTATCATCAGATCCGTCTGTATGGGCCCGACGAAATCAAAACAACTTTCATCACTCCATTCGGGTGCTTCTGCTATATCACCATGCCATTCGGCCTCAAGAATGCCGGAGCCACGTTCATGAGAATGATTCAAAAGTGTTTACTCACTCAAATCAGTCGGAATGTGGAAGCATACATGGATGACATCATGGTCAAGTCGTGAAAGGGTTCCGACCTGTTGACTGACTTAGCTGAAACATTTGCCAATCTCAGGAGGTATGATATCAAGCTCAATCCATCAAAGTGCACATTCGGAGTACCTGGCGGAAAGTTACTCGGTTTCCTTGTTTCCAAACGAGGAATCGATGCTAACCCAGAAAAAGTTGGTACCATACTCTGAATGAAGCGCCCTGTGCGTGTGCATGACGTCCAGAAGCTTACTGGATGCTTGGCCGCGTTAAGTCGATTCATCTCTTGCCTCGGTGAAAAAGCGTTGCCTCTTTACCGACTGACGAAGAAGGAAGACAAGTTCGAGTGGACTCCAGAAGCTGATGCAGCGTTTGCTGAGTTAAAAACTCTGCTCTCCACCCAGCCGGTGCTTGCTGCTCCAATCAGCAAAGAGCCTCTGTTGCTTTATATTGCAGCCACAGGACAAGTCGTCAGTACAGTACTTACGGTCGAGCGGGAAGAAGAAGGGAAAGCCTTCAAAGTTCAGCGCCCAGTGTATTATCTCTCTGAAGGTTTGACCCCATCAAAGCAAGATATCCTCATTATCAGAAGCTCGTATATGGGATCTACATGACCATGAAGAAGGTTGCTCATTATTTCTCTGATCATGACATTACAGTCGTCAGCGACGCACCATTGTCAGAAATTCTGCACAACAGAGATGCAACTGGTCGAGTGGCTAAATGGGCGATTGAACGCCTTCCCCTTGATATGAAATTCGAGGCAAAGAAAGCCATTAAGTCCTAGGCTATAGCAGATTTCCTTGTCGAGTGGATTGAGCAACAACAGCCGACTCAAGTCCACTCGGAGCATTGGACCATGTTCTTTGATGGCTCTGAGATGTTAAATGGTTCTGGTGCTGGGGTCGTTTTGGTTTCCCCCCGAGTAGACAAGCTCAGATATGTGCTCCAGATCCACTTTGATTCCTCCAACAATGAAGCAGAATATGAAGCACTCTTGTATGGATTACGCATGGCCATTTCACTCGGCGTCCGTCGCCTTATGGTCTATGGCGATTTAGATTTGGTGGTCAATCAAGTGATGAAGGAGTGGGACGTTAGAAGCCCGGCCATGACTGGATACTGCAATGCGGTGAGGAAGCTCGAAAAGAAGTTCGAGGGGTTAGAGCTCCACCACACACCCCAACTAAAAAATCAAGCAGCTGACGATCTGGCGAAGATAGGATCCAAGAGAGAAGCTATCCCCAGTGATGTGTTTTTGGAACACATCCACACTCCCTCAGTCGTAGAAGATCCTTTTACCGATGAAGCCCCGCAACCTAAGAGTGTCATGGACCCGACTGAGGTTGAAGTCCCAGCGGTGGTCGACCTGATCATGGAAGTTCTAGTGATCACTCCAGATTGGACAGTACCATATATCGCGTATATCTTGAGGAAAGAGCTCCCGAAGGACGAGAAGAGGCTCGACAGATCATCCGCCGATCTAAATCCTTTACCGTGATAAAGGGACAGTTGTACAGAGAAAGCGCGACTGGAGTTGGTCAGAAATGCATAACGCCAGAGGAAGGTCGAATAATCCTTGAGGACATTCACTCGGGAACCTGTGGCCATCATGCGTCCTCTCGGACCATCGTGCCCAAAGCATACCGAGCCGGATTTTATTGGCCAAGAGCGAATAAAATGGCGAAGGAGATAGTCGACAAGTGCGAGGGATGCCAATTTTACTCCAATATGTCACACAAGCCCGCGTCAGCTTTGAAGACTATACCACTCGTCTGGCCCTTTGCAGTGTGGGGTTTGGATATGGTCGGTCCTTTGAGAACAGGCAGAAGCGGTTTTACCCATGTGCTGGTAGCAGTCAACAAGTTCACTAAGTGGATCGAAGCTAAACCCATCAAGAACCTCGATGCCGGTACTGCTGTCAGCTTCATCAGAGAATTGATATTCAGATACGGGGTCCCGCAAAGCATCATCACTGACAACGGGTCAAACTTCGACTCTGAAGAGTTCAGGGCTTTCTGCACATCTCAAGGCACGCGAGTCGACTACGCTTCAGTCGCTCACCCACAGTCGAATGGACAAGCAGAACGAGCCAACGGTTTGATCCTCAAAGGGTTGAAACCCTGCTTGATGCATGATCTTAAGCATGCGGCTGGTGCATGGGTCGAAGAACTTCCCTCAGTGCTTTGGGGGTTAAGGACCACGCCCAACCGGTCGACTGGGAGAACTCCATTCTTCTTGGTCTACGGGGCTAAAGCAGTCTTGCCGAGTGACCTTCTCCACAATGCTCCCCGAGTCGAGCTCTACACTGAAGCAGAAGCAGAACAAGCGCGGAAGGATGCAGTCGACCTTTTAGAGGAAGAGAGGGAGATGGCTCTGATCAGATCGACCATTTACCAACAGGACTTGCGTCGCTTCCATGCCAAAAACGTGAAGAGTCGAGCCTTCCAGGAAGGAGATTTAGTTCTCCGAGTGGATCAGCAGAAACCACACAAGCTTGCTCCTTCTTGGGAAGGTCCCTTCATAGTCACCAAGGTTCTCCACAATGGAGCATATCGTCTTTACAATGTCGAGCATCAGATCGACGAGCCCCGAGCTTGGAACGCGGAACTTCTCCGCCCCTTTTTCACCTAAGTATTCACTCGGACGAGTTGTAATAAAAGTACTTCTGTAGTTTGTTTATTAAAGACGAAAGCTTTATAATCTTCCCTGTAAGCATTATTTCTTTTGTCCTCTCAGAACAATCCCCCAGTGCGTGGCTTGGCTGCGAATCCGATTCGCTCAAGTCTGTAAAAAAATCCTAACCGAGTGGTGAGCCAGCCTCCCACACGAAGGCTTAGCTGCGAAATCCGTTTTGCCTAAGATAAATCAAATCCTACCGAGTGGTAAGCCAGCCTTCCACTCGGAGGCTTAGCTGCAGTCCAAGTACTCGCCTAAGATAAATAAAATCCTACCGAGTGGTAAGCCAGCCTTCCACTCGGAGGCTTAGCTGCAGTCCAAGTACTCGCCTAAGATAAATAAAATCCTACCGAGTGGTAAGCCAGCCCTCCACTCGGAGGCTTAGCTGTAGTCCAAGGACTCGCCTAAGTACAAGTACAACATGCATTCTGCAAGGAGGACGAGGTGCAGGTCGACTGCTACCCTCTCCTTTCGAGCTGTGCCACCAATTCAAAAATCCTACCGAGTGGAGAGCAGACCTCCCACTCAGGGGCTTAGCTGCAGCCCAGTGCTTGCCTAAGTATCTGAAATCCTACCGAGTGGATAGCAGACCTCCCACTCGGAGGCTTAGCTGCAGCCCAGTGCTCGCCTAAGTATCTGAAATCCTACCGAGTGGAGAGCAGACCTCCCACTCGGGGGCTTAGCTGCAGCCCAGTGCTCGCCTAAGTATCTGAAATCCTACCGAGTGGAGAGCAGACCTCCCACTCGGGGGCTTAGCCGCAGCCCAGTGCCCGCCTAAGTATCTGAAATCCCACCGAGTGGAGAGCAGACCTCCCACTCGGGGGCTTAGCTACAGCCTAGTGCTCGCCTAAGTGAATTGGGCGACAAGTCGATGGCAATAAGCGCTTCGCTTTAACCTGCAAAAGACGCCTCAAACCAAATGCGAACATATTCAGCGACGAACCCAAGTTTGGATAACACCTAACGGAACCAAAAGTGTTCAGGCGCTAGGCCTGTTAAGGTTTGTCGGTTACAAAACTCACTCGGCATACCGAGGCAAATTTAAAGTATCAAGCTCAAAAGTTTTTTACCCCTCCTGTGGTGGGCTGGAAGGTGCCACAAACTCGTCCAGATCAATTCCATCTGCAATCCAAGTGGCAGCGGCAATGAAGGTCTCCATGAAAGATCTGAAATCGTGCTTCTTGGTGTTGGCCACCCTAAGAGCCACCAGCTTGTCCTCTCGTGCATCCTTGCAGTGAACGCGGACCAGAGACAGAGAAACATCCGCGCTGCACCTGGCCGAAGACTTCTTCCACTCCTGCACTCGACTTGGGACCTTGTTTAGTCGAGTCATCAAAGACTCGAGGTCGTTCTGGAGTGTCTGTCTTGGCCAGAGTGTTGTGTCGATGCAGGAAGTTGCGACCTTCAGCCTTGCGAGATAATCGATGACGGCAGCAACACGAGATTCAAGTCGGAGCACGTTCATGGCGACTTCATCTTTCACAGGAGAGTTGATGGGGTCCAGGTTTACTTCCAGTCGACCAGTCTCCTCTTCAAAGTTCTGACAAAATTCTGCAAGCACAACCACCGAGTCAAGACAAACAGTCAGAGCTTACTATTAAAATATTTGTTTGGTACAAAGGATTACCTTCAAGCATGAGGAACAACTTCTTGGCGAGTCCACCCAGATAAGCCTCTAGATCATTCTTCTTTCTCTTCAACTCACTGGCCTTGTCATTCAGGGTGGTCTTGTCGCTTTTCAGTCGACTGACCTCCTGGTTGGCAGCATCAAGAGCAGCTTTCAGATTGGTGTTTTCTTCTTCAAGCTTAGTCACTGAAGCCAGCTTCTCATCCGCAAGCCTGGTCTTCTCTAAATCAGTTTTTTGCATCTCAGCCAAGTCAAGCTCTTGTTTCTTCAGGGCATCCCTCACTTTGCCTGCAAAGTTACAGTGAGATTAGATTCGGAAACAAGTGAGAGGCAAAGGCAGTCGTCAAAGGCCTCACCAAGCATACCTTTAGCTTCCTCCTTCGCCTTCGTCAAGTTCTCTTGGGCCAGTTTCAGATTGAGCTCAAGCTGAATGTGTTTGTTCTCCAACTCAGTATAACGAGGCGCAAGGTCACATGATTTCTACGAAGAACCAATCGACAGATGTCAAAGACAATTCACTTACAAGTGAGTAAGGAAAAATCATAGCGTTTCTAAGACTACGGTCGAATGCAAACATTCGACCATAGTCTCGGGGACTACACCCAGTGGGTGCACTCAGCGTGCCCCCACTAGTTTCATCAGTTAGAGTCGACCAGTCGACCAACAACAAAAAAAACCAGAGGTGTTCTTCAGACTATAGTCAACTGCCAGCAGTCGACCACAGTCTCGGGGACTACACCCAGTGGGTGCACTCAGCGTGCCCCCACCGGTCTATGAATCTATTTGACCTAGTCGAGTAAGGAAAAAACTTAAGACATAAAGACTATAGTCGACTGCCAGCAGTCAACCATAGCCTTGGGGACTACACCCAGTGGGTGCACTCAGCGTGCCCCCACTAGTCTGGAATTTCAATTGACACACCCAGTGGGTGCAGGACAAACTCTAAGAATTGCAGAAAGAAGAGTTTACAGATATCATATCCTAACAGAACAGGCAGTGACCGACTGACCTGAACATTACTCTGAAGAGCTAAACTGGCGTCATAGGCTGCCTGGCTAGCTTCTCGTATCGCCTTCACTTGCTCCATCATGACCCCCACTTGGCGTATCGCTTCTCTAGCAGCACTGGCTTGGTCTTCTGGAACGGGGTAGGTGGAGAAAAGCGAGGGTTGAGCAGCACTCGACGACGAAGGGCGAGCACTCGTCAACGGCACCGCGAAGGTTACGGTGGGTCGAGTGACATTGTCTCCCTCCACGACCAACGTCTCGGGTGCCGGCACATCCTGAGTCGCCTTGCCAGCAGATGTTTTCTTGCTTCTCCTCGGCCGTGGTGGTTCTTCGTCGTCGTCGTCAGGAAGGTCAATAACAATGTTAGATGAAACTGCAGAAAGAATCAAAATTAGAGACAATAAGTCAGTCGACTGAAAACGGCAGCACAGGAGTCATACCAGGTTTCGAGGTTGCAGCATCCTCCATCTCGTGGTCGTCGGCCCTCGCCGAAGTGTCAGAAGTAGCAGCGCTGCAGTTCCAAAAGTCAGTCGATTGGCCCATGAGTCGACCAAGAACAAGTTCATGAAACAGGGAAAGCTCAAAACTACCATTACCCTGAGATAGTGGGGATCACCATCTTCATCTTCGGCAAGACCTTTGCAGGCTTCGACGGTGCCACTCGAGATTGCTTCGGAGCCTTCTCAGTCGGTGCCGGAGAAGTAGTCCGAGGGCGCTTGGTCGACTGGGAAGCGGTTGCGACCCCCTTACCCCGCTTAGTCCCGGGATCATGGACAAGCTTCGAGCGTCTTTCCGAGCGGGGAGGTGCAACTTCCTCCTCCTCCTCCTCTTCTTCCTCCTCACCAGAGTCATCACTCTCGTCGTCGTCGTCAGCATCCGAATCCCACTCCTCCGGGCTTTCGCCCCCGCTTCCTTCCTCCTCCTCAGTCGGCGTCTGCGCCCCATTGGGCATCGAGTACAATTCAGTGGTGGCCTGTCAGACAACAAAGCAAAACAAAGATCAATCGACCAATTCAAGGCAAAGCAGAATGGATAAAGCAAGATCACAATCGGGGATAAGAGGCCATACCACATCCGGCGTATAAGTACAGTCGAGTGGCGGGATCCTCCTAGCCCCTCGAGGGTTGTCCTTGTTCCCTGTGATGTCGGCCACCCACCTCTCCAGCGTGGTGTCGTCGACTGCTTCTGGATGGACCCGAGTGGTGTCTTCGGTATAGCAGTACAGCCACATCGGGTGGCCTCGGTACTAGAGCGGTTGGATGCACCGCCTAAGGAAGACTTCCAGAAGATCCATGCCCGTCACTCCGTCCCGAACGAGTTGGACCAGGCGCTCCATCAACATTTTCACCTCGGCTTTCTCCTCAGGAAGCACCTTCAGAGAAGACGGTTTGTCCACTCGGTCCATGGAGAACGGAGGGAGACCAGTCGACTGCCCCGGCGTCGACTCGTCTTGGCAGTAGAACCAAGTCGACTGCCACCCTCTGACCGACTCAGGAAGAGTCATGGCCGGGAAAGTGCTCTTATTCCTCAACTGAATTCCAAGACCCCCGCACATCTGAATAACCTTGGTCCTCTCATCATCCGGACTCGCCTTTTTACTGTCTGTGAGCGACAGGTGAATATGTGCTTGAAGAGACCCCAGTGCGGTCGACAACCCAGGAAGTTATCACACATGGACACAAAGGCAGCAAGATAGGCGATGGAATTGGGATTGAAATGGTGGAGTTGCGCCCCAAAGAAATTCAGAAACCCACGGAAGAACACACTCGGCGGCAGAGAAAAACCACGATCTACGTGAGTGGTTAAGAGAACGCACTCACCCTCCTGCGGCTGCGGTTGACACTCGGACGCCGGGAGCCTCGCTGACCCATGGGGGATCAGTCCCTCATTGGCCAGGTCGTTGAGATCTTTCTCAGTGATGGTCGAGCGGATCCAATCCCCTTGGACCCAACCCTTCGACAGGCGGGATCTCGACGAAGATCCGCCCGACTGGACGGTCTCCCCTTCGCTTGCCCCGTCGCCGTCGCCTTCTTCGCGCGCTCTAGGGCCGCCGTCTTCTCCTTCACCATTGTCGCCGGCGAAGCGCGCGAGAGGTGGATAGGCGGAGCCGGGAGCAGGCGCAGTGGGCGGAGGCGGAGAGGTAAGAGAGACGAATGGGAAGGCACCGTTCAAAAAACCCTCCCCCAGCGCTTTATATAAGGGCATTTCCGAGTGGCTGATGAGTGGGTCCAAGCGATCCTGTCACATCCCGAAATAGTCGCGCACGCACGACACGTGGCGAAAAAGGCGGCGCAGAAATCGAGGCGTCCACGCCTTACCCCATCCGATTGCTGCGGACCGCCCCGCTTCGCGCGCTTCCCAAATTTCGGATCTCGTAAAATCCGCTAGCAGCAGATCAATCTGTCAGACAATATCTTTCCCGCGATCCGTCGCTCAGGAGTTCTCCAAAGTTCAAAAGTTCACTCGACAGAAGATAAGAATGGATCAAGGCGACTGAAGTAAAAGTTGACGCCAACCCCGGAAGAAAAATCGCCAATCCAAGATACGACACAATCAAAGCGCAAGAAATGAGTCGGAGAAAATCATCAACTCCTTCCTCACTCGAACCTCGATCCATTCGGGGGCTAATGATGAGGATATGTACCTAGGGTAGGGTCATAGACCTATCTAGGATACCATGCCCAAGGACATCCTTAGACGAAGCTACCTTCCAGTCGACCAGGAGAGACTCCACTCGACCGGCTAGAAGACACTCGACCATGAAGACTCACTCGACCATCAGGAGTTCAGGATCTACTCTGCATCCAAATGGTCTGTAATTAAGTAGTCTTAATGGTCATGATGACTCTTTAAGTAGGGCGTTACCAGTAATGCCCGTCCTTAATGTACTTTAATCCTCTGCTACGTGGGATGGCTGGGGTCCTGGCGTCCACTATATAAGCCACCCCCTCCACTGGTAGAAGGGTTCGCACCCCTGTAACACATATACACTGAAATCAGTCGACCGCCTCCGGGCTCCGAGACGTAGGGCTGTTACTTCCTCCGAGAAGGGCCTGAACTCGCTAAACACTCGTGTGTACAACTACTCCATAGCTAGGATCTCGCCTCTCCATACCTACCCCCATTCTACTGTCAGACTTAGAACCACGGCACTTGCGTCTGTACTGTGTCAAAAAAATGTAAATGCATGTCAAAAAGAGACTAGTCAGTATACTCAATATTGTGCGCCTTGGAGAGGAAAACGATAGAACTAGGTATTTATTTACGGTGCAGATTCACCATTTTGCTCCATATGTACTCCGTCTCATAGTCTAATCACTTGTTGAAATCTCTAGAAGGGCAAATACTCCTTTCTGGTTTACAGGGCTATACTAGCAAGTAGTTGTACGTACTAGTACAATAGTGGGCTCACATAGCAATTTTGTCTCATGCAAAAGCCTGGCTATATGCGTGCTCCAATGTTCGCAACTGCCACGTTTGGGTTGCGCTTGGCTCTTCGCCTCTTTGAGAAGACGAACAATGATGTTACTACTACTGTTTCTGTAGTGTTGAATCCACTGCTGCATGTCCGTCCACCGCGAGCGGGAGGGATAGCTTGTTGTAGAAGTACTATAAGCAAAAGCCTGTCCTCGTCTGCGAGCAACCGCGCGCATGGGCGAGGGAGAAGGCATGTAGTAGTAAAATCAAGCTTGTCCTCGTTGTACGAGTTGACGCGACACATCAAAGCACTGGCCCCACATGCTTGCCTCTAAACTTGGCTGAAAGACCCATAGTGCACAATATATTTGCTGCAACCTCTAACATTTACCCACCTCACAGTGAAAACGTTAAGACTGGAATAAAAATGCCATATACTCCCTGCGTTCCTAAATATAAGCCTTTTTAGATACTATTTCAAATGGAATACAACATACAGATGTATGTAGACATAGTTTAGAGTGTAGATTCACTCATTTTGCTCCGTATGTAGTAGACACTTGCTGGAATCTTTAGAAAGACTTATATTTGGGAACGGAGGGAGTACTATACTAATAAAACATTAAGGCCACGAGGCGATGCAGTGCTGGTTAAAGGAGGCAAGAAGAAGAGATGCATCCATCAACGACGTCCACCTCCTCGACTCAGGGCGCATGGGCGAGGGAGAAGGCGTGCAGTAGTAAAATCAAGCCTCTCCTCATTGTATGAGTTGACGTGACACATCATAGCACTGGCCCCACATGCTTGCCTCTAAACTTGGCTGAAAGACCCGCATTGTACAATATATTTGCTGCAACCTCTAACATTTACCCCCCATAATCACCAGGGTGACAGGTAGGGCCAGAAGACTATTTTAATTTTTTTTAAACTTCAAGACGGCCACATAGCATACCCCAAGGATTTTAAGCTTACAGGCACGGTACACGGTATCCTAGACTACTCTACACATGAAACTGCCACACGAGCGTCCGGGATGCGCTTGGCTCTTCACCTCTTCGGGAAGTTGAACAATGATGGAGTACTACTGCACTGGAGGAGTACTACAGTACGCTTCTGGCCATCTGACACCGATTGAACTGCTGCATGTCCACCGCATGCGGGAGGGCGAGCCTGTAGCGAAAGCTTCTCCTAGTCTTGCCAGCCACCATGCTCATGGGCGAGGGAGGGACGCTCCTGCCTTTGCGTGTATGACATGTGGGCCCGACAGGTGGGTGGCCAACCTGTCATACAGCCAAAGGCAGGTGCAGTTAAGTCCGCGAGGGAGAGGATAATCAAACTTCTCATTGATGTACGAGTTGACGCGACACATCAAAGCATTGCACTCAATATATTTCAATAATTTGCGGTTACCGATGCATTAATTACAACGCATGCATGCATGCCATGACTCTCCTTTTGATACTTGCATGTGTTGATTTAATGCACCTTGAAGTAGTACTCCCTCCGATTCCTTTTACTTTGCATATAACTTTCTCTTGTTTTTCTCAGATTAGTCGGCGCGTCCGCGTTAGTTTCCATCTGTGCCCCTGCTCGATTAGTTCTGCCCCCATTAATCATGCTAGTTTCCAAAGCAGAAAATGGCTACAGGCAAACGCATGCAGTGCCGGATGCGGCTTGACCGCCTGGGGAAGCCAACTCAAGCAAAAAGGAAGGAGGACCAGCCAACCATTGCATGCGCATTTACTGTCGATATTTATGCAGCTTACTCATGTGTAGGGGCAAATTTGTCCAGAAAACTCAAACTACTGCCTTCCTTGGTATGCGAGAGGAGAGTTATGCGCAGAGTATAAAATATGTGATGATAAATCTTTGTAATGCCCCGGCCCAAGCGAGAGATGGTTGTGCACGAGGAGAGCGAGATCATGCAAACGGAATAGGAACCGACGATGGAGCTCACTAAGGTCTCGATGGACCTCACCGTGCTCCATTGCCCCTTGTGCCTCCACCCCTTGACGCCTCCAGTGTATGAGGTTCGAATACACCTCGTCCGTTCGGCTGATTGAGCAAGGTGCAGGTTTCTTGATTGATGTGTTGTTCGATTGATTTCTGCAGTGCAAGGGAGGGCACGTGGCTTGCGCGGACTGCCGCTTCGAGCGCCCCGGGAACCAGCGGCGGTGCCAGAAGTGCGAGCGCGCTAGTGGCTTCGACATGCGGAACACGGCGGTGGATGCCGTCGTTTCGTCGCTGAGGGTGGAGTGCCCGCGCGAAGGCTGTGGGCTCTACGTCACTTCCCACAAGCTCGCCGATCACCAGAGTGTGTGTCCGCTTGCTCCCTACAAATGCCCCGTGCCAGTCTGCGGCTACGAAGGCCCGCCGCCGGCGCTCTACCACCACATCAGCAACGCGCATCCCATGCCCGTGCACAGGATCTAGTACGACAAGGTGCTCCAGCTGCAAATGCCACTATCGGAGCCACGACTCTTGCTATTCGTGGAGGAGGATGGCCGCACATTTTTATTGGTCGGTGGCGTGCTCGACATCGGCGCGCCTATCGCCATGTCGGTCGTCTGCATCAGAGCGGGGGCGTCCCCACTGCCGCACTACGTGGCCAAGCTGTGGGCGAACGGCCTGCCGGGGGAGCCCAAAGGCACGATCGACGCCGTCAAGGTGGAAATGGAGGTGACAAGCAGCAAGGATCCCAGCAACATCGACATGCAGGAGCTGACCTTCTTCACAGTTCCGCCCAAGCTGCTGGCCGGGGCTAAGCTGGTGTCCCTCCACATTTAGATTGACAAGCTTACGTCCTAAATGTTTCTACAGTGCCTTCTATTTATCTTAGTAATATGCTAATATAGGGATTACCTCGGTCTACTTTAGATTAAGAAATGGTGGGTTTTGGTGGTGATGCAGCAATTACTTCGACATCAGATCAGTAATTTCCAACAGTCGAACGAATATTTTGTGTCTGTTGGATATAAAGTTCCTTTGGGTAAGAAGTACTAGATAAAAGGAGATGTATGTAGACGTATTTTAGTTCTAGATACGTCCCTTTTTATCCATTTTGATGACAAGCACTCCCTCCGTTCCACAATACATGCCTTCCATTTGTCAAAATATAGATATATCTAGACATGTTTTAGTATATAGGTACATCCATGATAGCGCTAGTCGGATGGTTGAGAACACTAAAATTCGTAGCTACAGATGCGCGTGTGACTCCCAGATGCAGAGGCCGGGGGTCATCCTCCTCCTTTTCGATAAAAAACAGATGCGTGTGTGAGAGGACGAGTGCATGCGTGCACCTCTTCTCTTCTTGTATAACGTACTAAACTCAGAGTACAAGTTTTTGTGGATGGCACGATGGTGCGTGCGAGAAGTCCTGAGAGATAGGTTTAATGTGTCTAAAAAAAGACTAGCCTATAGCTCGCCACATGGCTATTCCTGTCAAACGCCCCATTAACCGTAAGATATGTATATGACAGTGCCAGTTATTGAACGTACACAACAGTAGAAAAAGAACTACTACACCACGGCCGAGAACACGTGCCCACGTAACGCCATCCAGGAATAGTGCCGCACTTCGAAACTAGAACCGTCAATAAATTTTGAGCTTGCGTCTCGTCACATTCAAAATTACTCCATGCTATATTGAATTGCAAACCTGTTCATACCGATCACAACCTAAACGGTTTCCCACTTAGGAGCATATTAGTACTCGGTTATAAATACTAGTATGCCAAGATGACTGCACATTCCTCCTCAACTCCTCATCCACAAAAACAAACAAGTCATTCAACATCCTTCCCTTGTGTTTGCCATGGCCAGCGTGAGTTCTGGGTCGAGAGATTGCCACCAGGGAGAGGCGAGTATGGATGCGGAAGCACGAGAGAAGTCTCGCCTCGCTGCGAAAGTAGCCGACATGTCCCGCCGCGCGGAAGTAGCAACACAGAGGTCCCGCCACGCTGCTGAAGTAGCACGGAGGTCCCGCCGCGCTGTCGGTGCAGCAGACTGGTCCAGCCACGCCACGGAAGCAGCAGAGATGTCCCGCCGCACCACGGCGGCCTGGGAAAATTTCTCGTGGGCAGGCGACGACTGTTACAGGCGCATGCATGCGATCGTCCATAGCCAGATGTATCAGATCTCCGGCTGGGCGAGGTTGCAGGATGACATGAAAGCCTCATTTGAATAGGCTACCGGCGTCATCCAGCAACTAAGGGAGGGCAATGAGAGGCTCCGGGCCGAGCGCGACCTGCTGAGGGAGAAGATCGTCCGAAGTGCAGACCAGTAGGAGGAGACCAGTGCCTTGTTGAAGAGGACCGGCGTCATCGTCAAGAAACTTATGGACGAGAATGACATGCTGCGCATCGAGCGCCAAAGGCTAGTGGAGGAATCCGTGGATGTTCTCAAGCAGCGTCTTGAGGACACAAAAGAGCTCATCGCTGCTTGTCGCGGAGTCTAGTTCCCGCGGCCCGCGACAACGCATCAAGAAAGTAGAGATCAGCGAGCCAGATCCTTGTCTTCCTTCTTCTTTTGCCCTTGTGTATTTCGGGCGTAGCCGCATGTGGCTTTTTTAATTTTCTATCTAATTAGGTAAGACAATTAATTGTCCTTATATATTCATCAGTCTTGCTATAAGTCGCAGTAGATGCTATATAGGTCCGTCGGATCTTACATCAAGATCCGTGCTTTCATATTTTCTTTTCTCTCTCTTAAATCTCAATCGAGTGAGACATAGCCTCGCCATTAAACAGAGGCTCGGGCGCCATTAATGGAGACCTTGGGAGAGAGGTAGACGGCAGATGGAGATCAAAGGGCTTTCCTCCCGATAAGCATGCGCAGGGGTCTGATCGCATGCATCTCGTACTCAAATAGCTACCCCGCACGGTGCCTCCCAGCTAATAAAAAATGGGGACGTGTGGCGGCACGTAAATGGTAGTAAATAGAACGCCCACGGTTTCAATAATACTTGTGTTTCCGATTGTAACGTGACATCACTTGTTCCAAAATGACTTTGTTGATTGTTAATGTGTGCGCCTTCGCAAACCGGACATGGCACCAAGCCAAGTTTCATTATTTTCATGCGTGTTTTGGATTTACAGGAATTAAAAAACTAAGTTTCTCAATGTTTCCAGCCCAGCCACGACGCCCAGAATTTTGAATTTCATTCCCATTTCTTGCATGGAACCTAGAAATTTACCCGAGAACACACATGTGATTTTTCAACCAACTTTGGTGCACTGGAACATGTGCTTGTATTTCAAATTTGAATTATGCACACAAAGGTGACACGTTCCCTCTCAGAACCACGAGCCTTCTTGAGAGAAGCTCCGATTTGCAAGAAGCTTATACCCAAATTTGTTCCTATTCGGCCAATTTTTTTACCACGACATGGTACCACCATGACATGACACCATGCCAAGTATCATGATATTAAAACCAAGTTTCTCAATGTTCTTGACCGAGCCACGATGCCCAGATGTTTGAATTTTATTCTCATTTTTTGCATGGGACCTAGAAATTCACCCGAGGACACAAATGTGATTTTTCAACCAACTTTGGTGCACGGGAGCATGTGCTTGTAGTTCAAATTTGAATTATGCACATTAAATGACCAAAAACTCAATTAATGTGTAAAAAAGGCCAAACGAAGCCGGAATGATTCCAAAATTTAACAGGGCACTCATGTAGTTCTATGTTGCCTTTGTAAATAAACTCAAGGGGGACAACGTATATCGTTTAGCACTCAAAGGTGGCACGTTCCCTCTCAGAACCACAAGCCTTCTTGAGAGAAGCTTCGGTTTGCAAGAAGCTTATAACAAAATCTGTTCCTATTTGGCCAATTCTTTTACCACAACATGGTAGTACCATGACATGACACCCATGCCAAGTTTCATGATTTTCAGACGTGTTTTGGATTTACAAGAATTTAAAAACCAAGTTTCTCAATGTTCTCGACCGAGCCACGATGCCGAGATGTTTGAATTTTATTCTCATTTCTTGCATGGGACCTAGAAATTCACCCGAGGACACAAATGTGATTTTCAACCAACTTTGGTGCACGAGAGCATGTGCTTGTAGTTCAAATTTGACTTATGCACATTAAATGACCAGAAACTCAATTAATGTATAAAAGCGACAAACAAACCCGGAATAATTCCAAAATTTAACAGGGAACTCATGCAGTTCTATGTTGCCTTTGTTAAGAAACTCAAGTGTGTGTGTGTGTGGGGGGGCAGTGTATATCATTTCACACTCAAAGGTGGCACGTTCCCTCTTAGAACCACGAGCTTCCAAATCGGCCCAATTTTTTACCACAACATGTTAGTGCCATGACATGACACCATGCCAAGTTTCATGATTTCCAGACGAGTTTTGGATTTACATGAATTTAAAATCTAAGTTTCTTGATGTTCTTGGCCGAGTCACGACGCCCAAATGTTTGAATTTCATTCTCATTTCTTCCATGGGACCTAGAAATTCAACCAAGGACACACATGTGATTTTTCAACCAACTTTGGTGCACCGGAGCATGTGCATGCGGTTCATATTTAGATTATGCACTTTAAAAGTCCAGAAACTCAATTAATGTATAAAAAGGCCAAACAAACCCGAAATAATTCCAAAATTTAACATGGCGCTCATATCGTTCTATGTTGCCTCTATAAAGAAAATCAGGGGGAGGTACTGTATATCGTTTCACACACAAAGGTGACACGTTCCCTCTCGGAACCACGAGGCTTGTTGAGAGAATCTCCGGTTTTGCAAGAAGCTTATACCAAAACTTGTCCCAATTCAGCCAAAAATTATACATATGAAAACAGGGTTTAGATTATCCCAAACATCTCGCTACCTTGACCAATAATGTACTATGATTTGAATTCAACATAAAATGGATACAAATATTTGAATTGGAGAGCATATGGTACATGTAGTTCATAGTGAAATATGATTACTGCTATATGCATGATTTTTGTTGTTAAGATAATATTTAAATTATTGTATAACTTGAAAACAAATGTATTCAAATAAGGAAAATTGATTCAAATTTAGTCCATATGGTAGACGACAATATATATGTTCACATGGTGGAGTAAAATGTTCATATATGATGGAAGATCAAAATGTACGACTACATCAATTATAAATCGCAAGGTCACATAACAATATATTCGCATTCAACATAACATGGATTAAAGAATTGAAATTCGAGATCCTGGCATTTGTAATCATATAAAAAGGGACATTACTCTTTCTTGTGGTGGGAATTGATTTGTTTTTTGTTGTTGTTGAGGGAAGTGTGAATCGATTTGGTACTGTGTAGGGTAATCTTGTTCTCCCGATTTTTTAAAAATTTTCTTGTAGTTTTTTCAATAGCATCTATAGCAATATAGTAAATGGGGACATGACTCTCTTGTGTCTTGTATGAATTGTTTTTTTACACGTTAAGTTTGTTCTACCGAACAAGGAATCCGCACCTTGTTATCCCGAAATTTTCAAGCTCGAGTATCTTTTGTCTCACCTGCTTCAAAACTCCCGCCTCTTCAACCCGCGTCGTGCCTTGTTATCCTGAAATTTTGACGCACGCGAAAACTCCGTCCTCATTCGAAATCGGTCCCGCAACCCAGACACGCGAAATCCCCCTTCTACCCCTCAGCCGGAAATGAAGCTCCACGTCATGGTGTCAAAACCGGTGGGGGTATACTGGTAACTTACCCTACATTTCGAACAAGCACGTCCCTGAGCTTGGCTCCCCCTCCCCCTTCGCCCCCTCATTCATACACCGAGGCCGCCAAAACCCACGCTCCTCCGTCGGCCTCCCGACCGCCGCCCAGCCGGAGACTCTTCCCCGACTATGTCGTCCACCACAACAGCTCGCCTTCCCTCATCCACCGCACCGGATGAGGATCCATCGTCGATCTCGTCGTCTCGCCGGATCAGCCGCCCCGTCCTCCACCTCCAAGGAGCTGCCCCGACGTTCGCCTCGTCTATTGCGCCACCTCAATCCCCACAGCGCCGTCTTGACCTGCCCCACCCGAACCGCAGCACCCTCACCAATTCCTCCGATGAAGCCGAGGCCAAGTCGGTGCCACCAAGGAGGTTCTACACTCACCACTGCATTTTATCTTTTATTCGATCTCACGAGGTTGCCGGTGCTCGATACCGAGCAGACATGGCGGGTCTCCATCGACGGTGCCGTCGCCGGCCACATCATCCACGACGTCTCTCCCCCATGTCATTGCTTCCTCGGCGGCGACTTCCACAACGGCACTAGCTGCAGCTGCTCCGGCTCTCGCTCACGCTGCGGCTCTTATCTTGCTGTCGGTCGCGCTGCTGCACTGCTCTTGCTTTCATTTGTGCTGCTGCTCTGCTCTTGCTCTCGCTTGCACTGCTGCTGCTATTGCATGACCTACAGCAGCTACATGAGTTGCTCCTTTAGCACTCGCTCGCGGTGCTACTGCACGACTTGCTCTCTGCTAGTGCGTTCCCTGCTCAAGCATCTGCTAATTTAGATCACTGCTTCTTTGCTACTAGTGCTCGAACGCCCTAAACATCTATTGCAATGCTCTGCTACTAGTTCAATCAGTTTTGACAGTAAAATTTAGTTTCGACTGTAAAGTTCATTTTCTTCAGTTAAGTTCAGAGTGAACGGTACTTATAGCATCTGTCGGAGCTGCCGTGGCGTGGCTGATGCGTTTTACATCTAGAACTTTTTGGTGATGTATTTTACATCATCTATCGCAGATGATATTAGGGTCCCACTTCAGATTAACATTGTTTGTCTTGTCCTGCTTCAGCCTCGTCGCCGTACACCTCACCGGGGCTGCTCCAACGACGGAACGTCCATCACAGCGGAGCAGTACCCTCGGCGCCATTTCTAGAGGCCTCGGATCTTCTTCCCCGCCTCCGACAGTCACACCAACATCACCATCCTCCACGTCCAACCCAATGACCCTGAGGTCCACAAGGCTATGCCAAAGAGGTTGTACACTCGTCGCATCACTTTGTTACTTTGCATTCATGTCGATCCCTCAGGGATCCTTTGGTATGGAACTACTATTCGTGCAAATCTGTTAGAAGGAGTGGAGCAAAGCAAAACTGGAGGTTTTTTCCTTTGGTGTCGTAGGAATTTTATTCACTTGGACGTCCTTTTCAAATTAATATGCATGAAGAACAGAACTAATTTCATTACTGGCATAATAAGATGCTTATTTTTCATTTTCACGTGGTTTGACTTTAATTTGACCACGTTTCTCCATTCTTGTGTTCTTCCAATTCATGTGAACCAAACACCCAGGTTGACTGAAATCCCATGTTTCCAAATGCTTTGTTTTGCACGTGCATTCCTATCCTATTCCTGTGTTTTTCCTGTCCCTGCGTTTATAGAATCCTCCAATTCTAAGTATCCCTTACAGATTTACTTCATTTTCAGATAGGCGTCAAAGAAAACTCTGTGTGTTATGTCCTGCTCATGCCATGCCGTCATCCACCCCACCTAAGGTGCATCATCGACATAAGCGTTCACAACAGCAGAGATCCCCCCTGCAGACTTTCTTTCGCTACCTCAGATCATCTTCCCCGTTGCCGGCAGCCATGCCAACTGCATTACCATCATCGACTGAGCAGATGAACCTGAGGACTACACAGTTCCGGAAGAGAGGTCGCAGTCTTTCGTGTTTGCTTACGTTATACATGGGTTATTATTACCTGCTACTTTATTGTTCAAACTTGAGTTTTGAAATGCCCATGGGTCTCATATCGAGCCAACAACGAATAGTATCTGTCTACTATCTGGTTCTTCTAGGGTCTTCTATGTGGTTCATGTTGGGTGGGCAACAAACAATAGATGATCCATTGTCTATCTTTTTAAACTGAAGCTATAATCTACCTGCTATCATTAGTTTTGGATCCATCCACTCGTTTGCTACCATCAGTCTTGATTTTTTTCATGCACCCCTTAGGTCTTACAAAATCTAACTATTTTTTATTATGCATGTCAGATATTGTACACAATCGTACTGAACATGTAGAGAAAAAGAGAAGACTGTTGCATGGGTCTATAATGTCATGCAGACGCCGCTCCATGGTGGGCGAAGTGCCCCCCCTCCTGCATTTCCAGATTGTATTCCAGAGGAAGATAACTGTTTAGATGGGGATTCAGAAGGAGCCGACCACGCCTGTTTACCACCTAGGTGTTTTCTCTAACCTAGCATGCTAATGTTGGTCATATCATGCATATGGCGCCTTGCATTGCTTACATTATACATCTTATATGTCATCAGCTTAGTTTAGATTTTCTTTGTGTGAATGCCACCTATTTGGTTTCTATATCATACTCCCACCATTCCTAAATATTTGTCTTTTTAGAGATTTCAACAAGTGACTACATACGGAACAAAATGAGTGAATCTACACTCTAAAATATGTCTATATACATTCGTATGTGCTAGTCCATTTAAAATCTCTAAAATGACAAATATTTAGGAACGGAGGGAGTATATGGGAATTATGCAATGCCATCTTCTTTAGCCAGGCATCATATACATGAATCATGCAATGCCATCCTGTTTAGCCAGTCAACGTATATGTGAATTATATCGTGCCATATTTTTTTCCATGATGTATTCCATTTGTCAAAAATGTTTATACATTCATCTACTCTTCCTGTGCATTAGCCATTTGAGTCGGTCATGGGAAAATCTAGAGCGAAAACAAGGTCTTCTGAGCAGTCAGTGCTACCTGTCGATGCAGATTTCTTGGTGGTTACAGATAGCTCCTCAGAGGAGGATTCAAAGACAGATGACCAGTCGTATTCCCCCCCCCCCCCGAGGTGCATGCTCTAACTTGGCTGGGTTATATTGCTCATATCATGCATATGGTGTCTTGCATTGCCATGCCATCTGCTTAGATTAGACATGCTTTGTGTGAATGCCTCCTGTTTGCTTTCTATATCAGATATGTGAATTATGCAATTCCATGTTTTTCAGCCAGTTATCATATTTGTGAATTATGCACCGCCATGTAGCCAGGCATCATATATGTGAATTATCTCATGCCATGTTTTTTTCATTACATATTCCATTTGTCAACAATCTGTGTATATTGAACTACTCTTCATGTGTATCAGCCATTTGAGCCGATTATGGAAAAATTTGGAGTGAAAACAAGGTCTTCAGAGCAGGCAATGGCACCTATTGAAGCATATATCTTGATGGTTGCACGGAGCTCCTCAGAGGAGGATTCAGAGACAGATGACCAGTCCTATATCCCACCTAAGGTGTATGCTCTAAGTTTTAATGTTTTTATATTTCTCATATGATGCATATGGTGTCTTGCATTGCTTAGTTTAGACATCATATGCACAATATTGAATTCCATCTGCTTAGTTTAGAGATCATACATGCGAGTGCCAACTGCTTAGTATATGAATCAATTATGTCAATTATATCATGCCATCCTGTATACTTAGACAACATGTATGTGAATTATTTCATCCCAACCTATTTTAGAAAGACATCATATAGTTTGGTCATGTCATCCTGTTTAGGTACTCATCATAAGTTGAATTATGCCATTATATCCTGTTCAGTTATCCATCATATATCTGAAACTGTGTCATGCTATCCTGTTTAGTTAGGCATCATATATGTGAAATTGTGTCATGTTGTCCTGTTTGGTTAGACAACATATATGTGAATTACCACATCTGTCTATCATACAATTTCTGTACGTTCAATTTCTTTTCTTGTTTATCAGCCATTTGAATTGGAGGGGGTGATGGCAGTACCTAAGGGAGCAAAAACTCGTTCTTCACAAAAGACAGTGCTACCCGTCGATGCAGATAAAACCATGGTTGTACTGGCCCACAAACTACCGGCACCACACATAATCGAGACTCTTCCAGATTGCACACTTACACCGTTGGGCAGAGAACCAGCTACAACCCATCTAACCTCAACCCCAGCAGATAGTAACCCACTTCTAGTTGACAAAGCACCATGTCCACCACAGAGTACCCCCACACGAGCAGTTTGTAAAGCTACTGCAGTGCCCAAAGCACGAAGACCACCACAGCTAACCCAAACTCCACGTTTAAAGCAGAAGAGCAACAGTTCTCAGGTCAGATTCCGTAGCTATGGTCCATACTCCTTTGCTATTGTATCACTGTATTTACTCATACCAACTACTTTCGAATTTGAAGGATCCAATTGAAACTCCAATGGCGCAACAGGTATGTTTTAAACCTATTTCTTTAACTGGATTGTTGTTCTAACTTCTTGCTCTATGTTGATTTCAGTTTAAGTTGTATAAACAGTTATGTCCTCATGTGATGCACATTACAAGTGCTGCCAATGTTGTGTAGTTTCTCACACTTATATTCTGTCTATGCTGCTGTGTCTTAAAAATATATGAGTTGAACTGTGTCTCTATCTTGATTAGGCAACATAAACTAGAATGATATGGACAATACAGTGACCATAGTACATAGATATATGTTTGTTTCATGCTGTTCTCCTGTCCACCTTACTACTGAACCGGTTTACCAAAATGAGTTTCGTATACTACAAGCAAAACATGTGATGTGTCTTCTTGTTTCTCTTGTAGTGTGCAAACAGAATATTGGAGAAGAGCACCCCACTATGCAATGGTAGAGAAAGTAATGCAGATAAGGTTCAAGATAGTGAGACAACCCTGTTGGTCTCCAAGAAAGGTGATAAAAACAATCTTATAGACAGTGAGAAAACCCCACAGTCCTGCGTTGATGTAGTGTTCGAGTTACTGGCCAGTACCGCTGGCACAAGCTCTTCGAACTCGCTACCTGAACGACTTCGGCTTCTTCAGTCTCAGCTACAAGCTGAAAGGCATCAGTCAGCTGTGCTGCGACAAGAAGCCGAAGGACTGAGGAAGTCCCTGCAGAATTCAGATGCGTACTTTCTTGTGCAACAGCAAGCGCTGGAGGATTTAAGCGCCAAACAAGAGAAAGTTAATAAGCTTGCTAAGCATCTTGCCAGCATTATGGGTACCCAGGTGTCAGTGTCAAAACCGGCGGATCTCGGGTAGGGGGTCCCGAACTGTGCGTCTAGGCGGATGGTAAAGGAGACAAGGGACACGATGTTTTACCCAGGTTCGGGCCCTCTTGATGGAGGTAAAACCCTACGTCCTGCTTGATTGATATTGATGATGTGGGTATTACAAGAGTAGATCTACCACGAGATCAAGGAGGCTAAACCCTAGAAGCTAGCCTATGGTATGATTGTTGTTCGTCCTATGGACTAAAACCATCCGGTATATATAGACACCGGAGAGGGCTACGGTTACACAGAGTCGGTTACAATGGTAGGAGATCTACATATCCGTATCGCCAAGCTTGCCTTCCACGCCAAGGAAAGTCCCATCCGGACACGGGATGAAGTCTTCAATCTTGTATCTTCATAGTCTTGGAGTCCGGCCGATGATGATAGTTCGGCTATCCGGACACCCCCTAGTCCAGGACTCCCTCAGTAGCCCCTGAACCAGGCTTCAATGTCGACGAGTCCGGCGCGCATATTGTCTTCGGCATTGCAAGGCGGGTTCCTCTTCCGAATAATTCATAGAAGATCGTGAAGACCAGGATAGTGTCCGGCTCTGCAAAATAAATTCCACATACCACCGTAGAGAGAATAATATTTACACAAGTTCAATCTGCTGACGTATTTTGTGGCGTGACATCACACCACAACCAAGCCTTTACTCGAATCGTTTTTGTTATACCACCTCCGTGCGTTTAGCAAAGCGGTTTCCTTGGCACGTCTTGTCGAAGCAGAGATCGTGTTCCCCTTATTCCGGGATTCTCATCAATACGGACGTGGGTAACCCAACCGCGCCATTGATTGCGGCGCTTGGGAGATAAGCAAGTTTTATCAGGCCGGTGGGGACGCATGGTTTCGTCCGCCCATATAAGGGGATAAAGATCCACCCTTTTACCTACGCCTTCTTCCTCCTTTGCTTATCCATCTCCGCGAACTCGAGCTCCAGCGCCCAAGTCCGCACATCTCACCTCAACCTTCTCCAACTATGTCCGGAGCGGGAGGCAAGTGGATGGCCTCCTTCGTTACGGAGGGGCACATCAAGAAGCTGCGCAGCACCGGATATCTATCCAGCGACATTGCGCACCGGCTCCCCGACGAGGGGCAGCTCATCCCCACCCCCGGGCCCCATGAGAGGGTGGTATTCCTTTCCCCTTTCCTCCGTGGACTGGGCTTCCCACTCCATCCCTTTGTCCGGGGGCTCATGTTCTACTACGGCCTGGATTTCCATGATCTGGCCCCGAATTTCATCCTCAACATCTCGGTGTTTATCATCGTGTGTGAGGCCTTCCTCTGCATCCAGCCCCACTTCGGCTTGTGGCTCAAGACCTTCGGTGTCAAGCCGAAGGTTGTGAAGGGCAGCCAAGCGGAGTGCGGAGGCGCCATGGTGGGCAAGATGCCCAACATTACTTGGCTCGAGGGCACCTTCATGGAAACCATTAAGGGGTGGCAATCGGGGTGGTTCTACATCACCGAGCCGCGTGACCCTGGATGGGCAGCGGCCCCCGAATTCAGATCCGGCATCCCCATACGGCTCACCTACTGGAAGGAGAATGGCCTGACATGGTGTGATTCGGAGGAGCTGACCGGACTCCAAGCCTGTGTCCAAAAGCTAGTGAACAAGAAGCTCAAGCTTGTCAACGTAGTCCAGGTCATGCTCATCCGCCGGATTCTCCCGTGCCAACAATGGGACTTCAATATGTGGGAGTTCGATTCGGCGCAGCACCAGACTTTGAGCAGGCTCTTCGACACTACGTATGAAGAGGCCTGGAGGGTGTTGTTTAAGGGCGCTGAGGCTCCCGCATCCGCTACCGAAGATCGCGGATTCAGCTCGCAGCATCCGGCTAGCGAGGTAAGCGATTTTACCCTTTACGGGTGTCGGTGCCAAAACCGGCGGATCTCGGGTAGGGGGTCCCGAACTGTGCGTCTAGGCGGATGGTAACAGGAGACGAGGGACACGATGTTTTACCCAGGTTCGGGCCCTCTTGATGGAGGTAAAACCCTACGTCCTGCTTGATTGATATTGATATTGTGGATGTTTACAAGAGTGGATCTACCACGAGATCAAGGAGGCTAAACCCTAGAAGCTAGCCTATGGTATGATTGTAATGGTTGTTGTTGTTGTTGTTGTGTCCTACGGACTAGAGCCATCCGGTTTATATAGACACCAGAGAGGGCTAGGGTTACATAGAGTCGGTTACAATGGTAGGAGATCTACATATCCGTATCACCAAGCTTGCCTTCCACGCCAAGGAAAGTCCCATCCGGACACGGGGCGAAGTCTTCAATCTTGTATCTTCATAGTCTTGGAGTCCGGTCGATGATGATAGTCCGGCCGATGATAGTTCGGCTGATGATGGTAGTCCGGCTATCCGGACACCCCCTAATCCAGGACTCCCTCAGTAGCCCCGGAACCAGGCTTCAATGACGATAAGTCCGGCACGTATATTGCTTGGCATTGCAAGGCGGGTTCCTCCTCCGAATAGTGGAAGATTGTGAACACCAGGATAGTGTCCGGCTCTGCAAAATAAATTCCACATTCCACCATAGAGAGAATAATATATGCGCAAGGTCAATCTGCTGACGTTTTTTGCGGCATGTCGTCACACCACTACCTAGCCATTACTTGAATCGTTTTTTACTCCACCACCTCGGCGCATCTAGCGAAGCGGTTTCCTTGGCACGTCTTGTCGAAGCAGAGATCGTGTTCCCCCTTAATCCGGGATTCTCATCAATACGGACGTGGGTAACCCAACCGCGCCATTGATGGTGATGCTTGGGGGATAAGCGAGTTTTACCAGGCCGGTGGGGGACGCGTAGACTTCGCCCGCCCATATAAGGGATAAGGATTCACCTTTTCACCTACGCCTTCTTCCTCCTTTGCTTATCCATCTCCGCGCACTCGAGCTCCAGTGCCCAAGCCCGCACATCTCGTCTCAACCTTCCCCAGTTATGTTCGGAGCGGGAGGCAAGTGGATGACCTCCTCCGTTACGGAGGAGCACATCGAAAGACTGCGCAGCGCCCGCTATCTGTCTGGCGACATCGCGCACCGGCTGCCCGACGAGGGGCAGCACATCCCCACCCCCAGGCCCCATGAGAGGGTCGTTTTTCTTCCCCACTTCCTCCGCGGACTGGGTTTTCCACTTCACCCTTTTGTCCGGGGGCTCATGTTCTACTACGGTCTGGATTTCCATGATCCGGTGCCGAACTTCATCCTCAACATCTCGGCGTTTATCGTCGTGTGCGAGGCTTTCCTCTGCATCCAGCCCCACTTTGGCTTGTGGCTCAAGACCTTCAATGTCAAGCCGAAGGTAGTGAAGGGCACTCAAGCGGAGTGTGGAGGCGCCATGTTAGGCAAGATGCCCAATGTCCTTTGGTTCGAAGGGGCCTTTGTGGAATCCGTCAAGGGGTGGCAATCGGGGTGGTTCTATATCACCGAGCCGCGCGACCCTAAGTGGGCGGCGGCCCCCGAGTTCAGATCTGGTATCCCCACGCAGCTCACCGCCTGGAAAGAGAAGGGTTTGCTGTGGGGTAGTTCGAAGGAGGTGACGGGACTCCAAGCCTGTATCCAGAAGCTGGTGAAGAAGCTCAGGCTGGTTAACATGGTCCAAGTCATGCTCGTCCGCCGGATTCTCCCATGCCAAGAGCGGGCATTCAATCTGTGGGAGTTCAATCCGGAATAGCACCAGGCGCTGAGCGGGCTCTTCGACACGACGTACAAAGGCGCCTGGAGGGTGCTGTTTAAGGGCGCCGAAGCCCCCGCATCCGCGACCGAAGATCGCGGATTTCGCTCGCAGCGTCAAGCCGACGAGGTAAGTGATTCTACCCCTTTACGGGACACTTGCTTTTCATAGTTTGACTCGATGCGGGTTTTAATTTCCCCCTTTTCATTTGACAGGACTGGATGAGGAAGGCGGAGCAGATTATCTGCCCGGCTCCCATGCCAGAAAACCCAGTAGACGCCCGTCTAGCGAGGCTGCTGGTTCCGGCACCGCACGTGGTGCCGGAGAAGAAGGCCAAGAAGGAGGCTACGGGTGCTCGAAAGAGTTCCCGTTTTCAGGTATCCGACGATTCCGGGGCTGACTCCTCCCCCGAAAATGAGGAGGAGAAAGAGGACTCTCTCCCAGAGGAGGGAGAGAGGAATAGGAAGGCTTCCCCAACAGGGGAGGCCGAAGGGTCCAAGAGGGGAAGAACTATTCCCCCGGACGGCTCCGCCAACATCAACGTTGGCGAGGAAGAATGGCCTTCAAGGGCCAGGCCTCCAGCGAGATCGTAAGTATCCGGATTCCTGAGTGATTTATAATTTCTTTTTCTGTGTCACATAGTGTCATTCTGATGCCGCATGCTGCCTGTAGTCCAGCCAAGGATGATCTCCCCGCTTCATCGAGCGGGTCGTTGGCTCCATCGGATGTAGATTCCATCTCGACCGCCTCCACCCCTCGCGACACCGAGGACGCCGAGGTGGGATCCCAAGAAGGGAACCTTCAGGGGGAGGCTCCGGAGGCGCCACAAGGCAGCCTCCCGGACTTTGCGCCGAACTCCACATCAGAACCCGCAGTGGTTCCGGAGTCCGGCCGGCGGCCCCTCCGCACGAAGGGCAAGACCGTGACGCCGACGGCTTCCGTCCAACCGGAGGCACCGGACAATTTGTTGGAGGCGCTCCAGAGCGCTTCCATCGAGGAAGAACACCGCACTATTATGAGTGCGGTGATTCAGAAGGTACAGCTCGCCAAGAGCGGGCTGACCGAAGCCTGGAGTAGCCTTCTATCAGGCTTTGAGGTAAGAAGTTAAAAATATGCAATGTAATACTGCATAGACAGTAGCCCCTGATGCTCGGTTCGGTGTTCGGAAAGAAAAGCCGGACTAAGGATCTGAAAAAAAAGATATACGCAGGGTTGCTAAAAAATAATGTCAATATGGGTTGCAGGCTGCACTGCTGACCTCTGCCGCACTGACTGCGGAGGTCGGCACTTTGAAGCAGGAGCTCGAGCGGTCCGAGCAAGAGCTCGGCCGCGCCAAGGAGCAGCTCCAGGACAAAGAAGGTGAGTGACACCACTTTGAACTTGTACCTTACAGAAAAGGATTTAGGTTGCAACAAAAAATAACAAGGATAACATGGGTACTGCATGGGCCACGAACGAGGTGGCGACCCTGAAGGAGGTCGTGTCTGCGGCCGAACCCAATGCGGCCGCGGAGCGGGCAGAGCGAGAAAAGTAGGAGGCGCGGGTGGCGGTGGTTCAGCAAGAGCTCCAGGCTCTCATGGAAAAGCATGAGAGTTTGGAGCGTGACTCAAAGACTCGAGAGTCCGAGCTTGCCTCGGCTCTCGAAAGTGCCAAGACTGCCAAGGCCGATGCCCATAAGTCCCTTCAGGAGATTGAGTTGGTGAGGAAGATAGCGGCGGGTAAGGCATTTTTCATGCAAAGCAAGCATGTGAATGTAAATTACGTGTTACTTACCCGAATTCGGAGCTCTCCAGGGGCGTTTGCAGATCTGCCTCGCAGCGTGTCTGATGCCGCCACATTCTACCGAGCCGAGGAGGGGAGCTCAACGGAGAAGGTCTTCTGGTCTCAGTATGCTGAGGCCGGCCATCCGGTGCCCCCTAGCGACCAGCTGAAGCAGCTGGTCGAGCTCCACAAGGCGGCCGAGCAGGCCATGAAGGGCCTCATAATCCGGCTGTGGCCTGGAGAGGCCATGCCTGGGAGCTACTTCGGCCTCGTGCGACGGTTGTTGGATGCGTGCCCCTGGGTGGAGGTTATCAAGCGCTCCGCCTGTATTGAAGGTGCTTGTCGGTCCCTTGCCCGCGCAAAGGTGCATTGGGGCAAGCTGGATGCGGAGAAGCTAATCACTTACGCGCCACCAGTGGGCAAGGAGTATCGTACGCCCGAGATGTACTATAAGACTGTCCTGAAGGGTGCCCACAAGATTGCGGATGAGTGCCCCAGGGATGTAATTATTGAGTAGATTTCGCAATTTGTTATCCTGTGCGCTGAAAACTTTGTTCATATGCGCTAAGCAACGCTTGTTAATTTAAAATATTACCTTCTGTGCGGCCGTTTATTAAATCTGAGAGATGGCAAGTCGTCGGCTTCAGCCCCCATGCCACGAGTGCTGGGGCGTTCGTGATAAACTTGAGCACTCTTGTTCCCATTTTTGGGTCCATCTAGGGAGGCGCTCAACGCAACGAACAAGGCAACCGGACTTATAGTGCTTGAACACTCTCACTTAGTCATAGAATTCTATAATTTTAAATTTCGGCGAAGCCCCTAGTATTCGAAAGACCGAATTAGGGGCGCTATCCACGCCTTCGTCGGACATTATCCGGAACTTCGCTCGAAGCGGCGTAGGTCTTTAAGGACCCGAAAGGACCTCTCGAACAACAACCAGTCTCTCGCTTTATCATGACGGTCAGTTTTAGCTTTCTCCACTGAGGCGTTAACCCGGCTCAACCGGGGCGCAATCGCAGTGGTTCTCCCAGTGCTACCTTAGCCGATAGAACGGAACGTAAGGTGCCAAACATGGGAGCCGGGCAAACCCAACTATTGACCCAAGACATGATTCGGAGCCGATTCATATAATGCTATAAGTTCGGGGTGCCGCACTTGTGAAAGTGTGCGGACTTTATCACACCATAATGCGGGGAACATAAGCCCCTGGTGTATTTGGCCGTACCAAAATGTACGGATGCAACATGTCGTAAATGAACATATATATATAAAGAAATGCAATTATGGGCAAAAAGTGCTGCATTTTATTCGAGAAGATCTGCTATGAGTGCGGAATGATACAAATAGTGCGGAAAACAAGGGATTGGATGAATTAAAGGCGTCTCCCTCCAGAGGTAGGCCGCGGAATGGTGTATTTAACAAATTTAATGCTCGTAATGGAGACCACCTGAGTGTTCGTCGCAGCCTTTGTCCCTCCCTGGCTGTTGCATCATTAGTTCGGCAGGTTCACCGCCGGACAGAGTCCTGTGTAAAAAAAGAAATAAAAGATAAAAAGAGCCACATACTTGGGAGCCCCTGGTGTGGTCGAACCGCACTCTGGGTCTGGTGTGGTTGTGCCTCTCCCCCTATGCCCATGGTATCTCCAGGGCATAAGTATGTACGTGGAGAGTTTGTCTTACAATTGTGCGAGGGCTGGGCTTGAGGCCGCATTGCTATGCGTGCTCGGAACGTGCCAGGTGGTCTTGGTTGATGTTGCTCCGGGCGCGTTTGGCCGTGTCCGGTCATTTGACGGCCAGACTCGAAAATTGCCTTAAAAGGCTGCTCTGTACTTCTGCCGCGAGAGCCGCTGTATGTTCCTCCGTTCCATTGACCGTGATGACTCCACGAGGGCCTCGCATCTTGAGCTTAAGGTATGCATAATGCGGCACCGCGTTGAATTTTGCGAACACGGTTCGTCCGAGCAGAGCGTGATAGCCACTGCGGAATGGGACTATGTCGAAGATTAACTCCTCGCTCCGGAAATTATCCGGGGATCCGAAGACCACTTCCAGTGTAACTGAGCCTGTACAACTGGCCTCGACACCTGGTATGACGCCTTTGAAGGTTGTCTTTGTAGGTTTAATCCTTGAAGGGTCTATGCCCATCTTGCGCACTGTATCCTAATAAAGCAGGTTCAGGCTACTGCCGCCGTCCATCAGGACTCTCGTGAGGTGAAATCCATCGACGATTGGGTCTAAAACAAATGCGGCGAATCCGCCATGGCGGATACTGGTCGGATGGTCTCTTCAATCGAAAGTGATCGGGCAAGAGGACCATGGGTTGAATTTAGGGGCGACTGGCTCCATCGTGTATACGTCCCTTAGTGCACGCTTCCGCTCCCTCTTGGGAATATGCGTTGCGTATATCATGTTTACCGTACGAACTTGAGGGGGGAATCCCTTTTGTCCTCTGTTGTTCGGCTGTCGGGTCTCTTCCTCGTCATCGCTGTGTAGCCCCTTGTCACTGCTTTCGGCGATTAATTTGCCTGCCTGCTTGAATACCCAACAATCTCTGTTGGTGTGGTTAGCTGGTTTTTCGGGGGTTCCATGTATTTGACAGGAGCGGTCGAGTATTCAGTCCAAATTGGACGGGCATGGAGTGGTTCTTTTGAATGGCTTCTTCCATTGACCAGGCTTGGAGCCTCGGAATCCGGCGTTGACTGCCGTATCCTCATTGCTGTCGCCGTTAATGCGGCGTTTGTTTTTGTTTCGACGCAACCTGCCATTGCGGTCCTTGGTATCCGGACTGCTAGCGTTTTTGCTGAGGTTGTTGCTGCGAGCTAGCCAGCTATCCTCTCCCGCACAGAAGCGGGTCATGAGTGATGTGAGGGCTGCCATGGATTTCGGCTTTTCCTGTCCTAGGTGCCGAGCCAGCCACCCGTCGCGGATGTTATGTTTGAAGGCAGCGAGGGCCTCTGCATCCGGACAGTCGACGATTTGATTTTTCTTTGTTAAGAACCGTGTCCAGAATTGCCTGGCCGATTCGTCTGGCTGCTGGATTATGTGGCTTAGGTCATCTGCGTCCGGTGGTCGCACATACGTTCCCTGGAAGTTGTCAAGGAATGCGGCTTCCAGGTCTTCCCAGCATCCAATTGACTCTGCGGGCAGGCTGTTAAGCCAATGCCGAGCTGGTCCTTTAAGCTTTAGCGGGAGATATTTGATGGCGTGAAGATCGTCGCCGCGGGCCATATGTATATGGAGGAGATAATCCTCAATCCAAACCGCGGGGTCTGTTGTGCCATCGTAGGATTCGATATTAACGGGTTTAAACCCTTCAGGGATTTGATGATCCATTACTTCGTCAGTGAAGCATAGTGGGTGTGCGGCGCCTCTGTATTGAGCAATTCGCGACGTAGCTCGAGAGAGCGTTGTCTGCTGTGTTCGGCCCGGCTGGAGTAGTTGTATCCGGCGCGACGGTACTCGTCGTGGGTCTTGGGGCACCCGCGTGATCCATAGATAGATCTGGATTGTCTTGCCTTGTCCTCCAATATATCTCGCAAGTCCAGCGCGTTCCCCCGTGGCTTCATGCTTTTTGAGCGATGTCGGGGTACGGTTTTGGTGGAGGGCTTGCATGCCTCTCTGTCACGGCCACGAGGTGGTCGGTCTGCCGTATTGTGCGCTGGTGATGCAGGTTTGTACACTTCCTCCTCTAGTCGGGGAGCAACTTGCGTTTTGGGTAACTTTTGGAGGGGCGTTCAAGTTCATACTCTTCGGCCGCGAGGACCTCGGTCCATCTGTCGGCCAGTAGGTCTTGATCAGCTTGAAGCTGTTGCTGCTTTTTATTTAGGCTGTTTGCCGTGGCCATTAGCCTGCGTCTGAACCGCTCTTGTTCGACGGGATCCTCAGGCACGACAAATTCGTCGTCGTCGAGGCTTGCCTCGTCTCCGGAGGGAGGTAAGTAATTATCATCCTCGACCTCCTCGTCTGCCGCTCTCTCGTGAGGGCTTGCTTCTGCCTCCTCCTGCGCTGGATCGTGCTGGAGGGGGTTGTCTTCGGCACTTTCTGGGGTGTTATTATCTCCTGTGCCGGAATCTCTGTTCTTGCTGTGGCGGGATTTAGAGCGGCGCCGCTGATGCCGGCGCTTGGGCTATTTCTTTAAGGAATCGGCCTCCGTTGCTTCTTCGCCGTCCCCATCTTTTGGGGTGTCCACCATATATATGTCGTATGACGAGGTGGTCTTCCAGTGTCCTGTAGGCAATGGTTCTTGATACTCTCCGGCATCGTCGTCCATACCGTCAATGTCTTCGGAGTCGTAGTCGAGTACGTCGGTTAGATCGTCGACGGTGGCTACGAAGTGGGTGGTGGGTGGGCCCTGAATTTCTTCGTCGTCCGCATCCCAACCATCCTGGCCGTAGTTCGGCCAGGGCTCTCCGGATAGCGAGAGGTGCTTCAGCGAATTTAAGATATCGCCGAAGGGTGAGTGCTGAAAGATGTCCGCAGCGGTGAATTCCATGATCGGCGCCCAGTCGGATTCGACCGGCAGGGGCGCAGGAGGTTCGGAATCCGGCAGAGAGTCCGGCACCTCGGAGTCATGAGCTTTATGCGGGACAAGGTAAGTGTTCGGCTCCATCGCTGTAGAAGTTGCAGCTCCCGAGGCGGTGTCCAGCCATCCGTCCTCGATCTGAGCGATCGGCTCCGGACTATGGGTCGGAGCGGATTCATGTGCGGCCTCCAAGGTGATGTCTGGCGGTAGAGTTAGGTCGTGCCCATTGTGACAGCACGGCACGCTCGGCTGTGGCTCAGATCCGTTGAAGATCAAGTCCCTGCGGATATTGGTCGTGAAGTTTAGGCTTCCAAACCTGACCTGACAGCCAGGGGCGTAGCTTTCGATCTGCTCCAGATGGCCAAGTGAGTTGGCCCGTAGTGCGAAGCCGCCGAATACGAAGATCTGTCCGGGGAGAAAAGTCTCACCCAGGACTGCGTCGCTGTCGATTGAAGAGGCCATCAAGCCTATCGGTGACAACACAGAGGAACTCTCAATGAAAGCACCAATGTCGGTGTCAAAACCGGCGGATCTCGGGTAGGGGGTCCCGAACTGTGCGTCTAGGCGGATGGTAACAGGAGACGAGGGACACGATGTTTTACCCAGGTTCGGGCCCTCTTGATGGAGGTAAAACCCTACGTCCTGCTTGATTGATATTGATATTGTGGATGTTTACAAGAGTGGATCTACCACGAGATCAAGGAGGCTAAACCCTAGAAGCTAGCCTATGGTATGATTGTAATGGTCATTGTTGTTGTTGTGTCCTACGGACTAGAGCCATCCGGTTTATATAGACACCGGAGAGGGCTAGGGTTACATAGAGTCAGTTACAATGGTAGGAGATCTACATATCCGTATCGCCAAGCTTGCCTTCCACGCCAAGGAAAGTCCCATCCGGACACGGGGCGAAGTCTTCAATCTTGTATCTTCATAGTCTTGGAGTCCGGTCGATGATGATAGTCCGGCCGATGATAGTTCGGCTGATGATGGTAGTCCGGCTATCCGGACACCCCCTAATCCAGGACTCCCTCAACGGGACACTTATTTTCCATAGTTTGACTCTATGCGGGATCTAAATTCCCTCTCCTTTGACAGGACTGGCTGAAGAAGGCCGAGCGGACTAACTGTCCGGCCCCTTTGCCAGAAGACCCAGCGGACGCCCGCTTAACAGGGCTGCTGGTTCCGGCACCCCACGTGGTGCCGAAGAAGAAGGCCAAGAAGAAGGCCACGGGCACTCGAAAGAGTTCCCGTTTTCAGGTGTCATCGGACTCATCGTCCGATGACTCCGAGGCGGACTCCTCCCACGAAGGCGAGGACGAGAAGAAAGAGGCCTCTCCCCCAGCGGGGGGAGGGAAGAAAAGGAAGGCCTCCCCATCGAGGGAGGCCGAAGGGTCCAAGAAGGGAAGGACTCTTCCCCCGTACTGCTCTGCCAACGCCGACAATGACAACGAGGACTGGCCTTCAAGGGCCAAGGCCCTAGCGAGATCGTAAGTATCCGGACTCCCGAACAACTTCATGATTTTTCTTTTCGCCACATGGTGTCTTTCTAATGCCACATACGACCCTGCAGTCCGCCCAGGGATGATCTTCCCGCTTCGTCGAGCGGGTCCTTGGGTGCGTCGGATATGGATTCCCTTCCGACCGCCTCCAGCCCCCGTGATGTGGATGATGCCGAGGTGGGATCCCGGGAGGGGACCCGCAAGGAGGAGGAGGCCCCGGAGGTGCCATAGGGCAACCTCCCGGACTTTGCACCGGACTCCGCACCAGAACCTGCAGTGGTTCCGGAGTCCGGCGGGCGGCCCCTTCGTAAGAAGGGCAAGACCGGGACGCCGGCGGCCTCCGTCCAACCGGAGGCGCCGGATAGCTTGCTGGAGGCGCTCAACGGCGCTTCCATCGAATAGGAACACAGCACCGTCATGAGTGCGGTGATTCAGAAGGTTCAGCTCGCCAAGAGCGGGCTGACCGAAGCCTGCAGCAGCCTTCTAACAGGCTTTGAGGTAAGAATTTTGATATATGTAAAATAGAATCGCATAGACAGTAGCCCCTGATGCTCGGTTCGGTGTTCGTAAAGAAAAGCCGGACTGAGGATCTAAAAAGATATACGCAGGAGTCATAAAAAAATATGTCAATACGGGGTTGCAGGCTGTGCTGCTGACCTCTGCCGCACTAACTGCGGAGGTCAATACTTTGAAGCAAAGCCTCGAGCGGTCCAAGAACAAGCTCGGCCGTGCCAAGAAGCGGCTCGAGGATAAGGAAGGTGAGTAACACCTTATTAAAGTTGTACCTTACAGAAAAGGATTTTGTTTGCAAGAAGAATGACAAGGATAACGTGTGTATTGCAGGGGCCACGAACGAGGTGGCGACCCTGAAGGAGGTGGTGTCCGTGGCCGAACGTAATGCGGCCGCGGAGCGCACCGAGCGAGAGAAGCAGGAGGCGCGGGTGGCGGAGGTACAGCAAGAGCTCCAGGCTCTCGTGGAAAAACATGAGAGTTTGCATCGGCTCTTGAGAGTGCCAAAGCCGCTAAGGCCGAAGCCTACAAGGCCCTCCAGGAAATCGAGGCGTTGAAGAAAATAGCAGCGGGTAAGGCATTTTTCATGCAAAGCAAGCATGTGAGTGTGACTTACCTATCACTTACCCAAATTCGGAGCTCTCCAGGAGCGTTCGCAGATCTGCCCCGCAGCGTGTCCGATGCTGCTGCTTTCTACAGGGCCGAGGAGGGGAGCTCGATGGAGAAGGTCTTCTGGTCTCAGTATGCTGAGGCCGGACATCCGGTGCCCCTTAGCGACCAGCTGAAGCAACTGGTTGAGCTCCACAAGGTGGCCGAACAGGCCATGAAGGGCCTCATAGTTTGGCTGTGGCCCCATGAGGCCATGCCTGGGAGCTACTTCGGCCTGGTGCGGCGGCTGGTGGATGCTTGTCCATGGGTTGAAGTCATCAAGCACTCCGCCTGTATTGAAGGTGCCCGTCGGGCCCTTGCCCGCGCAAAGGTGCAATGGGGCAAGATGGATGCTGAGAAGCTTGTGACGGACGCGCCACCGCCGGGCAAGGAGTATCGCACGCCCGAGATGTATTATAAGAGTGCCCTGAAAGGTGCCAGCATTATTGCGGGTGAGTGCTCCAAAGATGTAATATTTGAGTAGACTCGCATTTTGTTATCCTGTGCGCTCAAAACTTTGTTCATATGCGCTAAGCAATGCTTGTTAATTTAAAATATTACCTTCTATGCGGCCGTTTATCAAATATGAGAGATGGCAAGTCATCGGCTTCAGCCCCCATGCCACGAGTGCTGGGGTGTTCGGGATAAATTTGAGCACTCTTGTTCCCATTTTTGGGTCCATCTAGGGAGGCGCTCAACACAACGAACGAGGCAACCGGACTTATAATGCTTGAACACTCTCACTTAGCCATAGAATTCTATAATTTTAAATTTTGGTGAAGCCCCTAGTGTTCGGAAGGCCGAATTCGGGGCACTATCTACGCCTGGGCCGGACAAAGCCGGTTCCTCGCTCTAAGCGGCATAAGTCTTTAGGGACTCAAAAAAACCTCTCGAACAGCGACCGGCTCTCGCCTCATCATGACGGTCAGTTTTAGCTTTCTCCACTAAGGCGCTCGCCCAGCTCAACTGGGGCGCAATCGCAGTTGTTCTCCCAGTGCTACCTTAGTCGATACAACGGAACGTAAGGTACCAAAACATGGGAGCCGGGCAAACCCAACTATTGACCCAAGACATGATTCGGAGCTGATGCATATAATGCTATAAGTTCGGGGTGCCGCACTTGTGAAAGTGTTCGGACTTATCACACCATGATGTGGGAAACATAAGCCCCTGGTGTATTTAGCCGTACCAAAGTGTACGGATGAAACTTGTCATAAATGAACATATGTATAAGAAAGAAATGCAATTATAAGCAAAAAGGTGTTGCATTGTTTATTCAAGAAATACTGCGTGAATGCAGAATGATACAAATAGTGCGGTAAGCAAGGGATAGGACTATTAAACATGTCCCCCTCCAGGGGTAGGCTGCGGAATGGTGTATAAAATAGATTTAATGCTCGTAATGGAGACCACCTGGATATTCGTCATAGCCTTTCTCCTTCCCTGGCTATTGCATCGTGAGTTCGGCAGGTCTACTGCCGGACAGGGCCTCTGATGAATGGAGTCCTGTGGGTAAAAAAAAGAGAAAAAAAGAACGACAAACTTGAGAGCCCCTGGTGTGGTTAAGCCGCATTCTGGGTCTATCATGGTCGTGCCCCTCCCCCTATGCCCATGGTATCTCTAGAGCGTAATAATGTACGCGAAGGACCAGTCTTGCAATTTTGCAGGGGCTGGGGTTGGGGCCGCATTGCTACGCGTGCTCGGAACTTGCCAGGTGGTCTTGTTGTAGGTTACTCCGGGCGTGTTTAGCCGTGTCCGGTCGCTTAACGGCCGTACTCGAGAATTGCCTTAAGAGACTGCACTGTACTTCTGCCGCGAGAGCCGTTGTATGTTCCTCCATTCGGAGAGAGCGTTCAGTGTTTCCGTTGACCATGATGACTCCTCGAGGGCCTGGCATCTTGAGCTTGAGGTATGCGTAGTGCGGCACCGCGTTGAACTTTGTAAACGCGGTACGTCCGAGCAGAGCATGATAGCCGCTGCGGAACGGAACTATGCCAAAGATTAACTCCTCGCTTCGGAAGTTATCCGGGGATCCGAAGACCACTTCCAGTGTAACTGAGCTTGTACAATTGGCCTCTACACCTGGTATGACGCCTTTAAAGGTCGTCTTTGTGGGTTTAATCCTTGAGGGGTCTATGCCCATTTTGCGCACTGTATCCTGATAAAGCAGGTTCAGGCTACTGCCGCCGTCCATCAGGACTCTGGTGAGGTGAAATCCATCGACGATTGGGTCTAAAACCAATGCGGCGAATCCGCCGTGGCGGATGCTGGTGGGGTGGTCCCTTCGATCAAAATTGATCGGGCAGGAGGACCATGGGTTGAACTTCGGGGCGACTGGCTCCATCGCGTATACATCCCTGAGTGCACGCTTCCGCTTCCTTTTGGGTATGTGGGTTGCGTATATCATGTTCACCGTCCGCACTTGTGGGGGGAAACCCTTCTGTCCTCTATTGTTCGGCGGTCAGGTCTCTTCCTCGTCATCGCTATGCAGCCCCTTGTCGTTGTTTTCGGCAATTAGCTTGCCTGCCTGCTTGAATACCCAACAGTCCCTGTTGGTGTGGTTAGCTGGCTTTTCGGGGGTGCCGTGTATCTGGCACGAGCGGTCGAGTATTCGGTCCAAATTGGACGGACCCGGAGTAGTTCTTTTGAATGGCTTTTTCCGCTGATCGGGTTTAGAGCCTCTGAATCCGGCATTGACTGTCGTATCCTCATTATTGTCGCTGTTAATGCGGCGTTTGTTCTTGTTGCGACGCGACCTGCCATTGCGGTCCTTGATATCCGGACTGCCAGAATTTTTGCTGACGTTGTTGCTGTGGGCTAGCCAGCTGTCCTCTCCCGCGCAGAAGCGGGTCATGAGTGATGTGAGGGCTGCCATGGATTTCGGCTTTTCCTGTCCCAGGTGCCGGGCAAGCCACTCGTCGCGGATGTTATGTTTGAAGGCCGCGAGGGCCTCCGCATACGGACAGTCAACGATTTGATTTTTCTTAGTTAAGAACCGTGTCCAGAATTGTCTGGCCGGTTCGTCTGGCTGCTGAATTATATGGCTTAGGTCGTCAGCGTCTGGTGGTCGCACATACGTGCCCTGGAAGTTATCAAGGAATGCGGCTTCCAGGTCTTCCCAACACCCAATTGATTCTGCTGGCAAGCTGTTGAGCCAATGCCGAGCTGGTCCTTTAAGCTTGAGTGGGAGGTATTTGATGGCATGAAGATCATCACCGCGGGCCATGTGGATATGAAGGAGATAGTCTTCGATCCAAACCGCGGGGTCTGTTGGGCCATCATAAGATTCCATATTCACGGGTTTAAACCCTTCGGGGATTTGATGATCCATTACTTCATCTGTGAAGCATAGTGGGTGTGCGGCGCCTCTGTATTGGGCTATATCACGACGAAGCTCAAGAGAGCTTTGTCTACTGTGTTCGGCCCGGCCGGACTTGCTGTGTCCGGTGCGACGGTTGACGTCACGTATCATGGGGCGCCCACGCGATCCGTAGATCGATCTTGATTGTCTTGCCTTATCCTCCAATATATCTCTCAAGTCCAGAGCGTTCCCCTGTGGCCTTGTGCTTTTCGAGCGATGCTGGGGTACGGTTCTAGTGGAGGGCCTAGAGGCCTCTCTGTCGCGGCCACGGGGTGGTCGGTCAGCCGTATTGTGCGCTGGTGATGCAGGTTTATACGCCTCCTCCTCTAATCGGGGGAGCAGCTTGCGTTTGGGGTAGCTTTTGGAGGGGCGTTCGAGCTCATGCTCTTCGGCCGCAAGGACTTCAATCCATCTGTCGGCTAGCAGATCTTGATCAGCTCTAAGCTGTTGCTGCTTTTTCTTGAGGCTGTTTGTCGTGGCCATAAGCCTGCATTTAAAACGCTCTTGTTCGACGGGATCCTCAGGCACGACAAATTCGTCATCGTCGAGGCTTGCCTCGTCTCCGGAGGGAGGCATGTAATTATCATACTCTACCTCTTCGTTTGCCGCTCTCTCTTGAGGGCTTGCTTCTCCGCCCTCCTGTGCTGAATCTTGCTGGAGGGGGTTGTCTTCGGCACTGTCTGGGGTATTATTATCTCCGGTGCCGGAATCTCCATTCTTGCTGTGGTGGGATTTAGAGCGGCGCCGCTGACGCCGGCACTTGGGCTGTTTCTTGGAGGGGTCATCCTCCGCTGTTCCTTCACCGTTCCCATCCTTTGGGATATCCACCATGTACATGTCATATGATGAGGTGGCTTTCCAGTGCCCAGTAGGCGCTGGTTCTTGGTCGTCTCCGGCATCGTCGTCCATACCGTCGATGTCTTCGAAGTCGAAGTCTAGCATGTCGGTTAGATCGTCGACAGTGGCTACTAAGTGGGTGGTGGGTGGGCTTTGAATTTCTTCATCGTCCGCATCCCAACCGTCCTGACCGCAGTCCGGCCAGGGCTCTCCTGATAACGAGAGATACTTTAGCGAACTCAAGATGTCGCCGAAAGGTGCATGTTGAAAGATGTCCGCAGCGGTGAACTCCATGATCGACGCCCAATCGGATTCGATTGGAGGGGTCGCGGGAGGCACGGAGTCCGGCGAGGAGTCCGGCACCTCGCAGTCACGAGCTTCACAAGGGACAAGGCCAGTATTCGGCTCCATCACCGTAGAGGTTGCAGCCCCTGAGGGGGTGTCTAGCCACCCGTCCTCGATCTGCGCAGCCGGCTCCGAATCGAGGGTCGGAGCGGGCTCATGTGCGGCCTCCAGGGCACTGTCCGGCTGCAGAGCTAAATCATGCCCATCGTGACAGTGTGGCGCGCTCAGCTGTGGCTCGAATCCATCGAAGATCAAGTCTCCGCGGATGTCAGCCGTGAAGTTCAAACTTCCAAATCTGACCTGACGGCCAGGGGCATAGCTTTCGATCTGCTCCAGATGGCCAAGCGAATTGGCCCGCAGTGCAAAGCCGCCGAATACGAAGATCTGTCCGGGAAGAAAAGTCTCACCCTGGACTGTGTCATTGTTGATGATCGAAGAAGCCATCGAGCCTGTCGGTGACGACACAGAGGAACTCTCAATGAAAGCACCAATGTCGGTGTCAAAACCGGCGGATCTCGGGTAGGGGGTCCCGAACTGTGCGTCTAGGCGGATGGTAACAGGAGACAAGAGACACGATGTTTTACCCAGGTTCGGGCCCTCTTGATGGAGGTAAAACCCTACGTCCTGCTTGATTGATATTGATGATGTGGGTATTACAAGAGTAGATCTACCACGAGATCAAGGAGGCTAAACCCTAGAAGCTAGCCTATGGTATGATTGTTGTTCGTCCTATGGACTAAAACCATCCGGTTTATATAGACACCGGAGAGGGCTAGGGTTACACAGAGTCGGTTACAATGGTAGGAGATCTACATATCCGTATCGCCAAGCTTGCCTTCCATGCCAAGGAAAGTCCCATCCGGACACGGGACGAAGTCTTCAATCTTGTATCTTCATAGTCTTGGAGTCCGGCCGATGATGATAGTTCGGCTATCCGGACACCCCCTAGTCCAGGACTCCCTCACCAGGATATTGTTTCTTGAGCTCTTCTGAAGTGGTTTCAGTTCTGGACTTGTTTTGCTGCGGCGTTTATATGCTGCTTTGTTCCCTATATTTGCACTGGTGGCGAACTTTGATGCCCAGTGGATGTAATATGTGTAATAGCCGTGATAGCCTAGCATAAGTTGCTTGCTTATTTATTTCCCTATTGTCTTCTTTATTTGTTTGCTTGTAGTCAGTGCAATTCTTTTTCTGCGGTTTGCTAGTGGCCGCAATAACCTATTTTTTAAAACTAGGCCACAATAACCATGGGCTACATATTTACTGTAGTGGCACTGGGCCTACTACCGGCCGTAGATACAATGGGCCTTCTACGGGCTGTAGAAACAATGGGCCTTCTACGGGTCGTAGACACAATGGGCTTTCTACGGGTCGTATCATCAATGGGCCTTATATGGGTCGGCCGATTGATCGGCCAAACATGGGCCAATAACAGACCGCATTATGGCCGTAAACGGCTAGAGTTGGAATCGTCCATTCATGGGCCGACCATAACAGGTCGTAGTTAATAGGCCGTATCTGACGACGCTATGAAAACGGCCCAACATATTAACGGGCCGACTGTAACAACGGGCTGAATATGGCCCACAAGCAGAAAATGACAGTAACAGGCCATAAGTAACCGAATGCTAGAAATGAGCCCAAGAATAAATGGTCCCTGAGAAGGCCGAAAGATAACATGGGCTGGAAATGGTCCAATGGAATAATGGGCCATTAATGGGTATAAAGTGATACACTGTTCATTACGGGCCAGTTTCACCATGGGCCGTTAATGGGTATAAAGTGATACACTGTTCATTGCGAGCCAGTTTCACCACGGGCCGTTAATGGGACAAGAGTTACAAAGGGCCTCATATGGGCCGAAAGATTTCATGGGCCATACATGGGCCAGAAGTGAAAACAGGCTGGAATCATATTGGATGGCCCAGATGATGCTACTGGGCCTAATTCGGATAGGGCGTAACGGGCCTTGGGTTAGCGGGTTGTAAATGGGCTATATGCGAACATGCCATTAACAGGCTTTCCGTGGGCTGGCCCGCCACCTTTTGACCAAGTCAAACGGGCCGGCCTTTTCACAGGAATGGGCCTCTCTTGGGCCGTGCCACGTGTCGATGTATCATAGGCGCCTTCTGTCCAATGAGTGGATGACATATGTCCCAACGATGAGCCGACATGTGTTTCCTCCAGCCAATGATGATTTTACACGTGAAAAATCCCCATTGGTCCGGGCTGTTAACGGGTTATCGGATCCAAAACCCGACCCGATAGCTTAATGGCGTTCCGTTACGGTGGATGCCACGTGTCGGTCACCCTTGACGAAAGCACTTCTGTGACGCGCGATTTATCGTCATGGAAGTGGACACTTCCGTGATGATAATTTTGGCAATGTCATGGAACACTTCTACGACAGCACAGGTATGACTATCTTGATTCTGTCATAAAATCATCATGGATGTAGATGCATGACAAAAAACGCGACCTACTGTGACAAACATGTATCATCACGGAAGTGTATTTTTTTGTAGTGTTTGCGGCCCGAACCTGGGTAAAACCCCCTTGTGCTGACTGCTAGATCTGCTCTTCATGCAGCTACTCTCCCCGCCGAACATAGAAGGGATTCTCATGATCCCATAGGTGTTTGTTTCCCCGATAATAGGGCACCTTCTAAATCCGTTGAGACGACACCATATGAACTATGGTTTGGCAAGAAACCTAAGATGTCGTTTCTTAAAGTTTGGGATTGCGACACTTATATCAAAAGGCTTCAGCCTGATAAGCTCGAACCCAAATCGGAGAAGTGCGTCTTCAGAGGATACCCTACGGAAACAATTGGGTACACCTTCTACCACATATCTGAAGGCAAGATCTTTGTTGCCAAGAATGGAAACTTCGGATCAAGTTACTACTAGACCTCGTAGGTCGAACAGAGCATGTTCCGTGATACGTCTCCAACGTATCTATAATATTTTTATTGTTCCATGCTGTTATATTATCATTCTTGGATGTTTTACCATCATTTTATAGCAACTTTATATCATTTTTTGGGACTAACCTATTGACATAGTGCCCATTGCCAGTTGCTGTTTTTTGCTTGTTTTTTACATTGCATGAAATCAATACCAAACGGAGTCCAAATGCAGTGAAACTTTTTGTGGATTTTTTGTACTAGAAGACATCCACTGGGCCAAAGAAGTACCGAAGAGGGGGCCCGATGTGAGCACAAGACACATGGGCGCGCCTGGAGGCCCACGCGCCCAGGTGGGTTGTGCCCACCTTAGTGACCTCCCGCACCACCTCTTTGCTCTATAAATACCCCAATATTCCAGAAACCCTATGGGAGTCGACGAAAATCAATTCCAAACATCGCAAGTTCCAGAACCACCAGATCCAATCTAAACACCAGCATGGAGGGGTTTATCATCCTCATTGGTGCCTCTCCGATGATGCGTGAGTAGTTCATTGTAGACCTACTGGTCCATAGTTGGTAGCTAGATGGCTTCCTCTCTCTCTCTCTCTCTCTCTCTCTCTTGATTCTCAATACAATGGTCTCTTGGAGATATATTTGATGTAACTCTTTTTTGAGGTGTGTTTGTTGGGATCAGATGAACTTTGAGTTTATGATCAGATCTCTGTTTTTATCCATGAAAGCTATTTGAGTCTTTTGATCTCTTATATGCATGATTACTTATAGCCTCGTATTTCTTCGTCGAATCTTTGGTTTAGTTAGGCCAACTAGATCGATTTTTCTTCCAATGGGAAGAGGTGCTTTGTGATGGGTTCGATCTTATGGTGCTTGATCCCAGTGACAGAAGGGGAACCGACACGTATGTATTGTTGCTATTAAGGATAACAAGATGGGGTCTATTTCTACATAAATAGATCTTGTCTACATCATGTCATCGTTCTTATTGCATTACTCCGTTTCTCCATGAACTTAGTACACTATATGCATGCTGGATAGTGATCGATGTGTGGAGTAATATAGTAGATGCAGGCAGGAGTCGATCTACTACTCTTGGACGTGATGCCTATATAATGATCATTGCCTGGATACCGTCATGATTATTTGAAGTTCTATCAATTTCCCAACAGTAATTTGTTTAACCACCGTATGCTATTTTTCTCGAGAGAAGCCACTAGTGAAACCTACGCCCCCCCGAGTCTCTTCTTTATCATATTTACCTTCGAGGTCTATTTTTATTTGCTTTTATTTTCAGATCTATTAATCCAAAAATACAAAAACACCTTGCTGCAATTTTCAGTAATCTATTTTATCTCGCGTTCCCGCAAGATCTATTTATCCAATCTACTACAATTTTATCTATCTTTTTACCCGTGAGGGATTGACAACCCCTCTCTTACGTCAGGTTGCAAGTATTTGTTCTTTGTGTGCAGGAGCTGTTTACGTGGTGTTGCATGGTTCTTCTACTGGTTTGATAACCTTGGTCTCATCACTGAAGGAGATACCTATGGTTGTTGTGTTGCATCATGCCTTCCTCTTTGGGGAAATAGCGACGTAGTTCAAGCAAACATCAAAAGGAATTTCTGGCGTCGTTGCCGGGGATACATGATCAACATCTACCAGGTTCCTAATCACAAATCTCATCTCCTTGCAATTTACATTATTTGCCATTTTCATCTCCCCCACTTCGAAAAAATTTCCCATTTTATTCGCCCTGTTTTTGCTTGCCTTTTTCTTGTTTGATCTTTTGTTTGCTTGTGTGGCCATGTGTCTTCTATTTGCTTGCATCTTTGCTTGCTAAAAATCTATTGATATGGATCCTCACCCACTAGCTAATATTTTTAAGAGATCTCATTATGATGAACCATTTGCTAGTGATTTGAGTGCACTTGATTATCTCTATGAAGTTTTGCTCGAGATTCATGAATTGGAAAATTGTGATGAAGTGTTAAACGAAGAAATTTATAAAGTGATTCATGATAGCTCCTTGAATAAAAAGCATGATTGCAATGATGGTATTATAAATTCTATTAATGTCAATTGTGCTAATGATATGCAAAACCTCAAGCTTGGGGATGCTAATTTTGATATGTCCACTACTCGTTGCAATGATCATGATTGGGGTGATAATGTTTATTATGATCCTGGAAATCTATTTAAGCCTCACGATGAATATGATATTGATAATAATGTTTGCAATAATATTGAAAGTGAGTTTGGAAGAGTGGAAACTTTATGTATTAATGATCCCACTACTTTGGAGAATTATCAATCTTTTGAATTTTTTGATAAAAGTGGGCTTGGAGAGGTCATGACTTTATTTGATAATAATCCCACTATTTTGGAAGAGTGCCAACTTTGCATGCATGTGGATCATGAAGTGAAAATTTATGTGATGGATATATTGTTGAATTTGATTATGATCCTACATATAATTATTATTAGAGAGGAAAATATGGTTGTAGAAAATTTCATGTTACTAAATTACCTCCCGTTATTTTGAGATTGTCAATGTTTTATTCCTCTTCTTTGCATATATTAGATGTTTCTTGTCTTGATAATTTGTTTACTTATAAAATTCCTATGCATAGTAAGTATTTCATACTTAAATTTGTTTGTCATACGTTTCATGATGCTCACTTTGTGTTTCAATTCTTATCTTTCGTGTGAGCATCATTGAAATCTTAAGCCTATCTTAATGGCTATTAAGAAAGAGCTTGTTGGGAGGCAACCCAATGAATACAATTTATTTTTATCTTTTTATTTTTGTTCTTGAGTGTTTGGACAATTATGCTACTTTTATGATTGTGTTTTTCATGTCTTAGTTAGTGTTTGTGCAAAGCAAAGCCTTTGGGATCATGTTGGGTGATAGTGCTTTGATCTTGTTGATAAACAGAAACTTTTGCGCTCAGAAAAATAATTTTCATAAATCACAGAAACATTATTTTGTTCTGAATTTTTTACACAAGATTAATATAAAAATTACCCATGTTGTTCTAATTTTTTAGAATTTTCGGAGTTACAAAAATATACGAAGTTCCCTGATTACTACAGACTGTTATGTTTTTGACAGATTCTATTTTCGTTGTGTTATGTGCTTGTTTTGATGATTCTATGGTTTTTTTGAAGAGTTTTTGCCATGGAAAAGTTAAAATACAGTAGATATAATACAATAACAAAATATGAATGGGTTTGCAATAGTACTTAAAGTAGTGATTTGCTTTCTTATACTAACGGATCTCACGAAGGTTTTGTTGAGTTTTGTGTGATTGAAGTTTTCAAGTTTTGGGTGAGATCACAAGGGATGAAGGAATAGGGATTAGCAAAAGGCTAAGCTTGGGGATGCCCGAGGCACCCCAAGATAATATTCAAGAATTATCAAGTAACTAAGCTTGGGGATGCCCCCGAGTGGCATCCCCTCTTTCTTCTAACAACCATCGGTATTTTACTTGGAGCTATATTTGTATTCGTCACATATTATGAGTTTTGCTTGGAGCGTCTTGTATGAGATGAGTCTTTGCTTGTTTTGATTTGTGTTTTAAGTCATCCATCCTTGCTGGACACACCTAGTTAAGGGAGTCAAAATTATTCTATGACTTGTTAGAATTGCTCTCTATGCTTCACTTAAATATTTATGAGCTATGGAATTGCTCTAGTGCTTCACTTATATCTTTTTGAGCACGGTGTGCTTTGCTATTTTGAATAAATGCTATTATGCTTCACTTAAATTCATTTGAGAGTTAGTATTTTTTTTAAGAATTCTCTCTTGCTTCACTTAAATTATTTTGAGATAAGAAAATTTTTATGCTCATGATCTTCACTTATATTTGTTTGATCTATTAAAAGCAACAAATGAAATTAGTCCCAAAGTGATTGATATTCAAGAGGGATATAATAAAAACTTTCATGAAGATCATTGAACAAAATAAACTTGATTCTTTGTAATAGTTTTGAGATATGATGATAGTGATATGTGAGTCATGTTGATGAGTAATTATGGTTTAGTAAGAATATTGGTGTTAAGGTTTGTGATTCCCTATGCAAGCACAAAAGTCAATAGTTATGTAATGAAATTACATCCTACTTGTGGCACATTATTCGGTATTAGTTATTCTTAATGCTCATTGATGAGATTTTTTGTTTCTTGGTTGGATGCTTCCCAATCTTTTGCTAGCCTTCATTTGCACTAAGTATGATCAGTACTTGTGCATCCAAAATCCTTTAAACCAGTTTTGCCACATGAGTCCACTATACCTACCTATATGCGGTATTCTTTTGCCGTTCTAAGAAAATTTGTATGTGCCATCTCTAAATTTCAAAATAAATTTGTCTTTTGTGTGCTCATACCGCTCATTAATCGATAGGGGGTGGCTGATATATTTCCATGCTAGATACTCAAGATGAGTGTTTATTCACTTGTCATTGCACGAGAGTATGGCAAAGGTATTAGGGATGCCCAGCCCCGAAATGAAAAAAGAATTTACTTTATGTTGTCAAATAATAAATTCCTTGGAAAGTGTTGGTATCGAGGGCACCCGTGGATACAACTAGCCATGGAAAGTGAAAGTATGGTGGAAAAAGGAATAAACTTTATTTTCTGTTTGGGAACCGCCTACGATATATCTAGCATGGATAGTATTGGGAACTATTCGATCGTTTTCGTTGAGAGGAAAAGCATGCCACCCAAATGTTTTATCTCTATCTTTTTCGCTTTGAGCTTTGGCACCTCTACAAATCCCTACTTCCCTCCGTGAAGGGACTTCCTATTTACTTTATGCAATTTTTTATTTTATTTGAGTCTCCATCTTCTCTTATAAAGCACCAACTAAGGGGCACTATGATCGTACTTGAGCATTGGGTCTAGCTAATAAGCGAGTGTGTTTCATAAATGGATCAATGATTGAGCATAATGGGCTAGGGCTAACTTGCTTTAGTGTTGATATTTTGAAAGACATGGTTGCTTGTTGATATGCTTGAGTATTAAAGTCTTCATGTCAAAACTAGACTTTTGATTGTTCCATGCTATTATATTATCATTCTTGGATGTTTTACCATCATTTTATAGCAACTTTATATCATTTTTGGGACTAACCCATTGACATAGTGCCCAGTGCCAGTTGTTGTTTTCTGCTGGTTTTTACATCACAGGAAATCAATACCAAACGGAGTACAAACGCATCGAAACTTTTTGTGGATTATTTTGGACTAGAAGACATCGAGTGGGCCAAAGAATTACCGAAGAGGGGGCCCGAGGTGAGCACAAGACACATGGGCGCGCCTGGAGGCCCAGGCATGCCCAGGTGGGTTGTGCCCACCTCGGTGTCCTCCCGCACCGCCTCTTTGCTATATAAATACCCCAATATTCCAGAAACCCTAGAGGAGTCAACGAAAATCAATTCCAGCCGCCGCAAGTTCCAAAACCACCAGATCCAATCTAAACACCATCACGGAGGGGTTCATCATCCTCATTGGTACCTCTTCGATGATGCGTGAGTAGTTCATTGTAGACCTACGGGTCCATAGTTAGTAGCTAGATGGCTTCCTCTCTCTCTCTCTCTCTCTTGATTCTCAGTACAATGGTCTCTTGGAGATTTATTTGATGTAAATCTTTTTTGCAGTGCGTTTGTTGGGATCCATGAACTTTGAGTTTATGGTCAGATCTATGTTTTTATACATGAAAGTTATTTGAGTCTTTTGATATCTTATATGCATGATTACTTATAGCCTCGTATTTCTTCTTCGAATCTTTGGTTTAGTTAGGCCAACTAGATTGATTTTTCTTGCCATGGGAAGAGGTGCTTTGTGATGGGTTCGATCTTACGGTTCTTCATCCCAGTGACAGAAGGGGAACCGACACGTATGTATCGTTGCTATTAAGGATAACAAGATGGGGTCTATTTCTACATAAATAGATCTTGTCTACATTATGTCATCATTCTTATTGCATTACTCCGTTTCTCCATGAAGTTAATACACTAGATGCGTGTTGAATAGCGGTCCATGCGTGGAGTAATAGTAGTAGATGCAGGCAGGAGTCGGTCTACTAATCTTGGACGTGATGCCTATATAATGACCACTGCCTAGATATTGTCATGATTATTTGAAGTTCTATCAATTGCCCAACAGTAATTTGTTTACCCACCGTATGCTATTTTCCTCGAGAGAAGCCACTAGTGAAATCTGCGGCCCCGGGATCTTTTCTTTATCATATTTGCCTTCGAGATCTATTTTTATTTGCTTTTATTTTCAGATCTACTAATCCAAAAATACAAAAATACCTTTCTGCAATTTTTAGTAATTTATTTTATCTCGCGTTCCCACGAGATCTATTGATCCAATATACTACAATTTTATCTATCTTTTTACCTGTGAGGGATTGACAACCCCTCTCTTACGTCGGGTTGCAAGTATTTGTTTTTTGTGTGCAGGAGCTGTGTACGTGGTGTTGCATGGTTCTCCTACTGGTTCGATAACCTTGGTCTCATCACCGAGGTTAATACCTACCATTGCTATGCTGCACCATCCCTTCCTCTTTGGGGAAATACCGACGTAGTTCAAGCAAACATCATTCCGCACCAGAGTGGTACGGTAATCCTGTCCTAGAAGTCATGTTATTAGACCATGGCAAACCTACGAACTATGAAGAAGCTATGATGAGCCCAGATTCCGATAAATGGTTTGAGGCCACGAAATCTGAGATAGGATCCATGTATGAGAACAAAGTATGGACTTTGGTGGACTTGCCCCATGATCGGCAAGCCATTGGGAATAAATGGATCTTCAAGAAGAAGACAAACGCTAATGGTAAAGTCACCATCTACAAAGCTTGGCTTGTCGCACAAAGGTTTTCGACAAGTTCAAGCGGTTGACTACAATGAGACCTTCTCACCCGTAGCGATGCTTAAGTCAGTCCGAATCATGTAAGCAATTGCCGCATTTTATAATTATGTAATTTGGCAAATGGAAGTCAAAACTGCATTCCTTAATGGATCTCTAAAAGGAGAGTTGTATATGATGCAACCAGAAGGTTTTATCGATCCTAAAGGTGCTAACAAAGTGTGCAAGCTCCAGCGATCCATCTATGGACTGGTGCAAGCATCTCAGAGTTGGAATATATGCTTTGATGAGGTGATCAAAGCATCTGGTTTTATACAGACTTACGCTAAAGCGTGTATTTATAAGAAAGTGAGTGGGAGCAGTATAGCATCCCTGATAAGTATATGTGGATGAAATATTGTCCATCGGAAATGATGTAGAATTTTCTGGAAAGCATAAAGGGTTGTCTAAAAGGAGTTTTTCAAAGAAATACCTCGGTGAAGCTGCTTACATATTGGGCATCAAGATCTATAGATATAGATCAAGACGCTTAATAGGACTTTCACAAAACAAATACCTTGATAAAGTTTTGAAGAAGTTCAAAATGGATTAGTCAAAGAAGGAGTTCTTGCCTGAGTTGTAAGGTATGAAGTTGAGTAAGACTCAAAGCCCGACCACGGCGGAAAAAAACAGAGAGAGAATGAAAGTCATTCCCTATTCCTCAGCCATAGGTTCTATAAAGCATGTCATGCTGTGTACCAGACCTAATGTGTGCCTTGCCACATGTCTGGCAAGGGGGTACAAGAGTGATGTAGGAGCGGATCACTAGACAACGGTCAAAATTATCCTTAAAGGAATAAGGAAATGTTTCTCGGTTATGGAGGTGATAAAGAGGTCGTCGTAAAGGGTTACGCTGATGCAAGCTTTGACACCGATTTAGCTGAGTCTGAGTCTCAATATGGATACATATTGAGAGTGGGAGCAATTAGCTAGAGTAGCTCCATGGAGAGCATTGTAGATATAGAAACTTGCAAAATACATACGAATCCGAATTTGGCAGACCCATTGACTATTCCTCTCTCACAAGCAGAACATGATCATACCTTAGTACTCTTTGGGTGTTAATCACATGGCGATGTGAACTTGATTATTGACTCTAGTAAACTCTTTGGGTATTAGTCACATGCGGATGTGAACTATGGGTGTTAATCACATGACGATGTGAACTAGATTATTGACTCTAGTGCAAGTGGGAGACTGAAGGAAATATTCCATAGAGTTAATAATAAAGTTGTTATTTTATGTTTCCTTATTCATGATAAAGGTTTATTATTCATGCTAGAATTGTGTTTATCGGAAACTTAAATACATGTGTGAGTACATAAACAAATACCGTGTCCCTAGTAAGCCTCTACTAGACTAGCTCATTGATCGAAGATGGTTAAGGTTTCCTAACCATACACATGTGTTTTCATTTGATAACGGGATCACATCATTAGGAGAATGATGTGATTGATAAGACCCATCCGTTAGCATAACATATATGTCATTCAGTTTATTGCTATTGCTTTCTTCATGTCAAATACATATTCCTTTGACTATGAGATTATGCAACTCCCGGATACCGGAGGAATACCTTGTGTGCTATCAAACATCACAATATAACTGGGTGACCATAAAGATGCTCTAAAGGTATCACCGAAGGTGTTTGTTGAGTTGGCATAAATCGAGATTAGGATTTGTCACTCCGTGTATCGGAGAGGTATCTCTGGGCCCTCTCGGTAATGCACATCATAAGAAGCCTTGCAAGCAAAGTGACTAATGAGTTAGTTGCAAGATGATGTATTACTGAACAAGTAAAGAGACTTGCCAGTAACGAGATTTAACTAGGTATGAAGATACCTATGATCGAATCTTGGGCAAGTAACATACCGATGGACAAAGGGAATTACGTATGTTATCATAACGGTTCGACCGATAAAGATCTTCATAGAATATGTAGGAGCCAATATGAGCATCCAGGTTCCGCTATTTTTTATTGACTAGAGGGGTGTCTCGGTCATGTCTACAAAGTTCTCGAACCCATAGAGTCCGCACGCTTAACGTTCGTTGACGATATAGTGTTATATGAGTTATATGATATGGTGACCGAATGTTGTTCGGAGTCCCGGATGAGATCACGGACATGACGAGGAGTCTCGAAATGGCCGAGAGGTTAAGATTTATATATAGGACGATGGTGTTTGGACATCAGAAGTGTTTCGAGACGTACCGGGAAGAAATCGGGTCACCGGAAGGGGTTCTGGGCACCCCCTCAGAAGATACGGGCCTTATGGGCTAAACGAGGGGACAGACCAGCCCATGAGGGGGCTGGTGCACCCCTCCCATGGTTGGCCAGCCCTAAGGGGAAGGAAAGGAGAGGGTGGCCCCTCCTGCCTTTCCCTCCTCAGTAGAGAAAGGAAAGGGGGGGCGCCACCATCCCCTGCCTTCCTCCCACACTCCAGATAAGGAAAGGGGGCGCAGGGCAAGGCAGCAGCCCTAGGGCTGCTGCCAGGTCTCTTGGGGCTCCCTAGGGGCTGCCTCATCCCCTCCCACCTATATATACATGGGGATGGGGCGCCACACAAGTATACAACATTGTCTTAGCCGTGTGCGGCGCCCCCGTCCATCGTTTACTCCCTTGGTCATATTTTTGTAGTGCTTAGGCGAAGCCCTGCGGAGATCGTATCACCATCACCGTCACCATGCCATCGTGCTACTAGAACTCATCTACTACCTCGCTGTCTTCCTGAATCAAGAAGTCGGAGGACATTACCGAGCTGAACATGTGCAGAAGCAGAGGTGCCGTACGTTCGGTACTTGATCGGCTGGAGCGCGAATAAGTTCTACTACATCAAGTGCATCATTAAATGCTTCCGCTTACGGTCTACGAGGGTACATAGACACACTCTCCCCTCTCGTTGCTATGCATCTCCATGGATAGATCTTGTGTCTGTGTAGAAAAACTTTTGTTTTCCGTGCAATGTTTACCAACAGTGACATCCGAGCAAGGTCTATGCGTAGATGATATGCACAAGTAGAACACAAAGAGTTGTGGGCGGTGATAGTCATACTACTTACCACCAATGTCTTATTTTGATTCGATGGTATTGTGGAATGAAGCGGCCCGGACCAACCTTACATGTCCACGCACATGAGAAAGTTTCCACCAACTGTCATGTTTTGTAATATCAACCACTGGCAGGAGCCTTAGAGTTGTCTCTTTATTGTAGGAAGTGCAAGCGCCATGTAATTGATTTACTTTATCACTATGCCTTAGCGATAGTTGTAGAAGCAATAGTTGGGATGACGACCTCGACGCAACGGCGCTACGTTGGAGATCATGGTGTCAACCGGTGATGATGGAGATCATGACGGTGCTTTGGAGATAGAGATCAAAAGCACAAGATGATGATGGCCATACCATGTCACATATTTTGATTGCATGTGATGTTTATCTTTTATGCATCTTATTTTGCTTAGAATGGCGGTAGCATTATAAGATGACCCCTTCACTTAATTTCAAAATAAAAGTGTTCTCCCTAAGTATGCATTGTTGCTACAGTTCGTTGTTTCGAGACACCACCTGAAGATCGGGTGTGATAGACTCTATGTTCACATAAAACGAGTGTAAGATAGTTTTGCACATGCAGAATACTTGGGTTAAACTTGACGAGCCTAGCATGTACAAACATGGTCTCGGAACACTGGGGACCGAAAGGCTAAACATGAGTCATATAGTAGATATGATCAATATTGATGACTACCCCATCTCACATGATGATCGAACATGCGTTAGTTGATTTGGATCATGTATCACTTAGATAAGTTGAGGGATGTTTATTTAAGTGGGAGTTCTTAAGTAATTCGATTAATTGAACTTAATTTATCATGAACTTAGCCTTAATAGTTTTGCATATCTATGTTTTGATATGTTCCTAGAGAAAACTAAGTTGAAAGATCATAGTAGCAATAATGTTGACTAGGTTCGTGATCTGAGGATTATCCTCATTGTGCATGATACGACTCCAACGTATCTATAAATTTTGATTGTTCCATGCTATTTTATTACCCGTTTTGGATGTTTATGGGCTTTACTCTACACTTTTATATCATTTTTGGGACTAACCTACTAACCGGAGGCCCAGCCCAATTTCTGTTTTTTTTTTGCCTATTTCAGTGTTTCGCAGAAATGGAATATCAAACGAAGTCCAAACGGAATGAAACCTTCGGGAGCGATATTTTTGGAACAAACGCAATCCAGGAGACTTGGAGTAGACGTCAAGAAGCAGCCGAGGCGGCCACGAGGCAGGAGGGCGCGCCCCCAACCTCGTGGGCCCCTTGTGGCTCCCCTGACCTACCTCCTTCGCCTATATATATCCACGTAACCCAAAAACATCCAAGGCCACCACGAAAAACTATTTCCACCGCCGCAACCTTCTGTATCCGCGAGATCCCATCTTGGAGTCTTCGTCGGTGCTCCATCGGAGGGGGAATCAACCACGGAGGGATTCTACATCAACACCATAGCCTCTTCGATGAGTTGTGAGTAGTTTACCATAGACTTTCGGGTCCATAGTTATTAGCTAGATGGCTTCTTCTCTCTCTTTGAATCTCAACACAAACTTCTCCTCGATCTTCTTGGAGATCTATTCGATGTAACTCTTTTTTGTGGTGTGTTTGTCGAGATCCGATGAATTGTGGGTTTATGATCAAGTTTATCTGTGAGAAATATTTGAATCTCCTTTGAATTTTTTTATGTATGATTGATTATCTTTGCAAGTCTCGTCGAATTATCAGTTTGGTTTGGCCTACTAGATTGATCTTTCTTGCAATGGGAGAAGTTCTTAGCTTTGGGTTCAATCTTGCGGTGTCCTTTCCCAGTGACAGCAGGGGCAGCAAGGCACGTATTGTATTGTTGCCATCGAGGATAAAAAGATGGGGTTATATCATATTGCTTGAGTTTATCCCTCTATATCATGTCATGTTTCTTAATGCGTTACTCTGTTCTTCATGAACTACATACTCTAGATGCAGGCAGGAGTTGGTCGATGTGTGGAGTAATAGTAGTAGATGCAGAATCATTTCGATCTACTTGTCGCGGATGTGATGCCTATATACATGATCATGCCTAGATATTCTCATAACTATGCACTTCTCTATCAATTGCTCGACAGCAATTTGTTCACCCACCGTAATACTTATGCTATCTTGAGAGAATCCACTAGTGAAACCTATGGCCCCAGGGTCTATCTTTTATCATATAAGTTTCCGATCTACTTTATTTGCAATCTTTACTTTTTAATCTATATCATAAAAATACAAAAAATATTTATCTCATCTTATTATCTCTATCAGATCTCACTTTTGCAAGTTACCATGAAGGGATTGACAACCCCTTTATCGCGTTGGTTGTGAGGTTCTTGTTTGTTTGTGTAGGTATGAGGGACTTGCATGGAGCCTCCTACTGGATTGATACCTTGGTTCTAAAAAACTGAGGGAAATACTTACGCTACTTTGCTGCATCACCCTTTCCTCTTCAAGGGAAAACCAACGTAGTGCTCAAGAGGTAGCAAGAAGGATTTCTGGCACCGTTGCCGGGGAGGTCTTCGCTCAAGTCAATACATACCAAGTACCAATCACAAACTCATCTCCCTCGCATTACATTATTTTCCATTTGCCTCTCGTTTTCCTCTCCCCCACTTCACCCTTGCCGTTTTATTTGCCCTCTCTTTTCCGTTCTCCTCTTTTTTGATTGCCTCTTCTGTGCTTGTGTGTTGGATTGCTTGTCATGATGGCTCAAGATAATACTAAATTGTGTGACTTTTCCAATACCAATAATAGTGATTTCCTTAGCACTCCGATTGCTCCTCTTAATGATGTTGAATCTTGTGAAATCAATGCTGCTTTGTTGAATCTTGTTATGAAAGATCAATACTCTGGCCTTCCTAGTGAAGATGCCACTACTCATCTAAACAACTTTGTTGATTTGTGTGATATGCAAAAGAAGAAAGACACGGATAATGATATTGTTAAATTGAAGTTATTTCCGTTTTCACTTACAGATCATGCTAAAACTTGGTTTTCGTCTTCGCCTAAAAATAGTATTGATTCATGGAATAAGTACAAAGATGCTTTTATCTCTAAGTATTTTCCTCCCGCTAAGATCATCTCTCTTAGAAACGATATTATGAATTTTAAGCAACTAGATCATGAGCATGTTTCCCAATCTTGGGAGAGAATGAAATTAATGATTTGCAATTGGCCTACACATGGTTTGAATTTATGGATGATCATACAAAAATTTTGTGTCGGATTGAATTTTGCTTCTAGGAATCCTTTAGATTCGGCTGCGGGAGGCACTTTTATGGAAATCACTTTATGAGAAGCTACTAAACTCCTAGATAATATTATGGTTAATTATTCTCAATGGCACACCAAAATATCTAGTAGTAAAAAAGTTCATGTGATAGAAGAGATTAATGTTTTGAGTGGAAAGATGGATGAACTTATGAAATTGTTTGCTACTAAGTGTGCTCCTATTGATCATAATGATATACCTTTGTCTACTTTGATTGATAATAATAATGAATCTATGGATGTGAATTTTGTTGGTAGGAATAATTTTGGTAACAACGCGTATAGAGGAAACTTTAATTCTAGGTCGTTTCCTAGTAATTCCTCTAATAATTATGGTAATTCCAACAACAACTCTTATGGAAATTTTAATAAGATGCCCTCTGATTTTGAGAATAGTGTTAAAGAATTTATGATCTCCCAAAAGAATTTCAATGCTTTGCTTGAAGAAAAATTGCTTAAAGTTGATGAATTGGCTAGGAACATGGATATAATTTCTCTTGATGTTGATTCTTTGACACTTAGATCTATTCCACCTAAGTATGATATCAATGAGTCTCTCAAAGCCATGAGAATTTCCATTGATGAGTGCAAAGAAAGAACCGCTAGGATGCATGCTAAGAAAGATTGCTTTGTAAAAGCATGTTCTTCTAGTTTCCATGATACTAATGATGAAGATCCGAAAGTTATTGATGTGTCTCCTATTAAATCTTTGTTTTGCAATATGAATCTTGATAATGATGGGATTGGAGATGAGTCAACTTTAGTTAGAAGGCGTCCCAATGATTCGGATTTTTTAGATCTTGATGCTAAATTTGGTAAAAGTGGGATTGGAGAGGTCAAAACTTTACATAGCAATGAACCCACTATTTGGATTTCAAGGAGTTTAATTATGATAGTTGTTCTTTAATAGATTGTATTTCCTTGTTGCAATCCGTGCTAAATTCTCCTCATGCTTATAGTCAAAATAAAGCTTTTACCAAACATATCGTTGATGCTTTGATGCAATCTTATGAGGAAAAACTTGAATTGGAAGCTTCTATCCCTAGAAAACTATATGATGAGTGGGAACCTACTATTAAAATTAAAATTAACAATTATGAATGCTATGCTTTGTGTGATTTGGGTGCTAGTGTTTCCACGATTCCAAAAACTTTATGTGATGTGCTAGGTTTCCGTGATTTTGATGGTTGCTCTTTAAACCTGCACCTTGCGGATTCCACTATTAAGAAACCTATGGGAAGGATTAATAATGTTCTTATTGTTGCAAATAGGAAATATGTGCCCGTAGATTTTATCGTTCTTGATATAGATTGCAATCTTCTATGTCCTATTATTCTTGGTAGACCTTTCCTTAGAACGATTGGTGCAATTATTGATATGAAGGAAGGAAATATTAGATTCCAATTTCCATTAAAGAAATGCATGGAACACTTTCCTAGAAATAAAATCAAATTACCTTATGAATCTATTATGCGAGCCACTTATGAATTGAATACCAAAGATGGCAATACTTAGACCTATCCTCGCTTTTATGCCTAGCTAGGGGCGTTAAACGATAGCGCTTGTTGGGATGCAACCCAATTTTATTTTTGTTCCTTAATTTTTGTTACTGTTTAGTAATAAATATATCATCTAGCCTCTTTTTAGATGTGGTTTTATGTTTTAATTAGTGTTTGTGCCAAGTAGAACCTATAGGATCATCTTGGGTGAAAGTTAATTTGATCTTGCTGAAAAATAGAAACTTTTGCACGCACGAGAATAATTTTAATAAATCAGAGAAACGTTCTTTTTAGTTGATTCGTTTTGCAGTAGATCAATAGACAAATTCCCTAGGAATTCCTATTTTGGTAGGAATTTTAGAGTTCCAGAAGTATTCAAAAGTTACAGATTGCTACAGATTGTTCTTTTTTCGTGTGTTGTTTGCTTATTTTGATGAATCTATGGCTAGTATCGGGGGGTATGAACCATAGAGAAGTTGGAATACAGTAGGTTTAACACCAATATAAATAAAGAATGAGTTCATTACAGTACCTTAAGCGGTGGTTTTTCTTTCTTGCACTAACGGAGCTCATGAGATTTCCTGTTGAGTTTTGTGTTGTGAAGTTTTCAAGTTTTGGGTAAAGATTTGATGGACTATGGAATAAGGAGTGGCAAGAGCCTAAGCTTGGGGATGCCCATGGCACCACAAGATAATCCAAGGACAACCAAAAGCCTAATCTTGGGGATACCCTGGAAGGCATCCCCTCTTTCGTCTTTGTCTATCGGTAACTTTACTTGGAGCTATATTTTTATTCGCCACATGATATGTGTTTTGCTTGGAGCGTCTTCTATGATATGAGTCTTTGCTTTTTAGTTTACCACAATAAACCTTTCTGTACACACCTTTTGGTATAGGCACACATGATTTGGAATTTATTAGAATACTCTATGTGCTTCACTTATATCTTTTGAGCTAGATAGTTTTGCTCTAGTGCTTCACTTATACTTTGTAGAGCACGGCGGTGGTTTAATTTTGTAGAAATTATTGATCTCTCATGCTTCACTTATATCATTTTGAGAGCCTTTTAGAATAACATGGTATTTTCTATGGTTATAAAATTGGTCCTAGAATGATGGGCATCCAAGTTGGGTATAATAAAAACTATCATAGGAAGTGAATTGGATACTATGATCAATTTGATGCTTGATAATTGTTTTGAGATGTAAAGGTGGTAATATTAGAGTCATGCTAGTTGGGTAATTATGAAATTGAAGAATACTTGTGTTAAAGTTGGCAAGTCCCGTAGCATGCATGTATGGTAAAAGTTGTGTGACAAATATATTGCATGGGGTGCTCTTTTGATTGCCTTCCTTATGTGTGGAGGTCGGGGGGGGGGGGCGATGGTTAACTCCTACCAATCTCCCCCCTAGGAGCATGCGTAGTAGTACTTTGCTTCGAGGGCTAATAAAACTTTTGCAATAAGTATATGAGTTCTCTATGACTAATGTGAGTCCATGGATTATACGCACTCTTACCTTTCCACCATTGCTAGCCTCTTCGGTACCGTGCATTGCCCTTTCTCACCTTGAGAGTTGGTCCAAACTTCGTTGGTGCATCCAAACCCCGTGATACGATACACTCTATCACACATAAACCTACTTATATCTTCCTCAAAACAGCCACCATACCTACCTATTATGGCATTTCCATAGCCATTCCGAGATATATTGCCATGCAACTTTCCACCGTTCTGTTTATCATGACACGCATCATCATTGTCATATTGCCTTGCATGATCATGTAGTTGACATCGTATTTGTGGCAAAGCCACCATGCATAATTTTTCATACATGTCGCTCTTGATTCATTGCCCATCCCGGTACACCACCGGAGGCATTCATATAGAGTCATATCTTGTTCTAGTTTTGAGTTGTAATTTTTGAGTTGTAAATAAATAGAAGTTTGATGATCATCATTATTATAGCATTGTCCCTTATGAAAAAAAGAAAGGCCAAATAAAAAAGCCCAGAAAAGGGGGGCAATGTTACTGTCCTTTTCCACACTTGTGCTTCAAATTAGCACCATGGTCTTCATGGTAGAAAGTCTCTTATGTTGTCACTTTCATATACTAGTGGGAATTTTTCATTATAGAACTTGGCTTGTATATTCCAATGATGGCCTTCCTCAAAATGGCCTAGGTCTTTGTGAGCAAGCAAGTTGGATGCACACCCACTTAGTTTCTTTTGTTGAGCTTTCATACATTTATAGCTCTAGTGCATCCGTTGCATGGCAATCCCTACTCCTCATGTTGACATCAATTTATGGGCATCTACATAGCCCATTGATTAGCCTCGTCAATATGAGACTTTCTCCTTTTTTGTCTTCTCCACACAACCTCCATTATCATATTCTATTCCACCCATAGTGTTATATCCATGGCTCACGCTCATGTATTGCGTGGGAGTTGAAAAAAAGCTGAAGCGCGTTAAAAATTATGAACCAATTGCTTGGATGAAACCGGGGTTGTGCTTGATGGGAGTATTTTGTGTGATGAAAATGAAACATAGCCTAACTATATGATTTTGTAGGGATAAACTTTATTTAGCCATGTTATTTTGAGAAGACATGATTGCTTTGTTAGTATGCTTGAAGTATTACTATTTCTTATGTCAATATGAACTTTTATTTTGAATCATTTGGATCTGAACATTCATTCCACAATAAAGAAAAATTACATTGGGAAATATGCTAGGTAGCATTCCACATCAAAAACTCTGTTTTTATCATTTACCTACTCGAGGACGAGCAGGAATTAAGCTTGGGGATGCTTGAAACGTCTCCAACGTATCTATAATTTTTGATTGTTCCATGCTATTATATTACCCGTTTTATATGTTTATGGACTTTACTTTACACTTTTACATCTCTTTTGGGACTAACCTACTAACCGGAGGCCCAGCCCAAATTGCTGTTTTTTTTGCCTATTTCAGTGTTTCACAGAAAAGGAATATCAAACGGAGTCCAAACGGAATGAAACCTTCGGGAGCAATCTTTTTGGAACGAACACAATTCATGAGACTTGGAGTGGACGTCAAGAAGCAGCCAAGGCGGCCACAAGGCAGGAGGGTGTGCCCCCCACCCTTGTGGGCCCCTCGTGGCTCCCCTGACCTACCTCCTTCGCCTATATATATCCACGTACCCTGAAAACATCCAAGGGCACCACGAAAAACTATTTCCACTGCCGTAACCTTCTGTATCCGCGAGATCCCATCTTGGAGCCTTCGCCGGTGCTCCGACGGAGGGGGATCGACCATGGAGGGCTTCTACATCAACACCATAGCCTCTCCGATGAGTTGTGAGTAGTTTACCACAGACCTTCGGGTCCATAGTTATTATCTAGATGGCTTCTTCTCTCTCTTTGAATCTCAATACAAAGTTCCCCTCGATATTCTTGGAGATCCATTCGATGTAACTCTTTTTTGCGGTGTGTTTGTCGAAATCCGATGAATTGTGGGTTTATGATCAGGTTTATCTGTGGGAAACATTTGAATCTCCTCTGAATTCTTTTATGTATGATTGGTTATCTTTGCAAGTCTCTTCGAATTTTCAGTTTGGTTTGGCCTACTAGATTGATCATTCTTGCAATGGGAGAAGTGCTTAGCTTTGGGTTCGATCTTGTGGTGTCCTTTCCCAGTGACAGCAGGGGCAGCAAGGCACGTATTGTATTGTTGCCATCGAGGATAAAAAGATGGGGTTTATATCATATTGCTTGAGTTTATCCCTCTACATCATGTCATGTTTCTTAATGCATTACTCTGTTCTTCATGAACTAAATACTCTATATGCATGCAGGAGTCGGTCAATGTGTGGAGTAATAGAAGTAGATGCAGAATCGTTTCGATCTACTTGTCGCGGACGTGATGCCTATATACATGATCATGCCTAGATATTCTTATAACTATGCAGTTTTCTATCAATTGCTCGACAGTAATTTGTTCACCCACCGTAATACTTATGCTATCTTGAGAGAAGCCACTAGTGAAACCTATGGCCCCCGGGTCTATCTTTTATCATAAAAGTTTCCGATCTACTTTATTTGCAATCTTTACTTTTCAATATATGTCATAAAAATACCAAAAAAAATATCTTATCTTATTATCTCTATGAGATCTCACTTTCGCAAGTTACAGTGAAGGGATTAACAACCCCTTTATTGCGTTGGTTGCGAGGTTCTTGTTTGTTTGTGTAGGTACGAGGGATTTGCGTTGAGCCTCCTACTGGATTGATACCTTGGTTCTCAAAAACTGAGGGAAATACTTGCGCTACTTTGCTGCATCACCCTTTCCTCTTCAAGGGAAAACCAACGTAGTGCTCAAGAATTATGTCCTTGATGCACCGCTAGGTGACATATTTATTGCAGGAGCAGATGCAGACATTTTGAACGTTTGGCAATTAAGCTCGATATGATGACTACTTAGAACTGGGACTTCAAAAATGTTTTGAACGACACAGAGGATATGAGATGTTCCAAGAGCTGAAATTGGTATTTCAGACTCATGCCCATGTCGAGAGGTATGAGACCTCTGACAAGTACATTTCCTACAAGATGGAGGAGAATAGCTCAGCCAGTGAGCATGTACTCACAATGTCTGGGTACTACAATCGCTTGAATCAAGTGGGAGTTAATCTTCCAAATAAGATAGTGATCGACAGAGTTCTCTAGTCACTATCACCAAGCTACTAGAACTTTGTGATGAACTATAATATGCAAGGGATGACAAAAACAATTCTCGAGCTCTTCGCAATGCTGAAATTGGCGAAGGTAGAAATCAAGAAAGAGCATCAAGTGTTGATGGTTAACAAGGCCACTAGTTTCAAGGAAAAGGGCAAGGGGAAGAAAGGGAACTTCAAGAAGAATGGCAAGCAAGTTGTCACTCCCGTGAAGAAACCCAAAGATGGAGCTAAGCCTGAAACTGAGTGCTTCTACTACAAAGGGAATGGTCACTAGAAGCGAAACTACCCCAAATACTTGGCGGATAAGAAGGATGGCAAGGTGAACAAAGGTATATTTGATATACATGTTATTGATGTGTACCTTACTAGTATTCGTAGTAGCCCCTGGGTATTTGATACCGGTTCAGTTGCTAAGATTAGTAACTCGAAATAGGAGTTGTAGAATAAACAAAGACTAGTTAAGGGCGAGGTGAGGATGTGTGTTGGAAATGGTTCGAAGGTTGATACGATCATCTTCGCACACTCTACCTTCGGGATTAGTGTTGAACCTAAATAAATGTTATTTGGTGTTTGCATTGAGCATGAATATGATTAGATCATGTTTATTGCAATACAGTTATTCATTTAAGTTAAAAGAATAACCGTTGTTTTGTTTACATGGGTAAAACCTTCTATGGTCATACACCCAATGTGAATGGTTTATTGAATCTCGATTGTAGTGATACACATATTCATAATATCGATGCCAAAAGATGCAAAGTTGATAATGATAGTGCAACATACTTGTGGCACTGCCGTTTAGGTCATATTGGTGTAGAGCGCATGAAGAAACTCCATGCAGATGGACTTTTGGAGTCACTTGATTATGAACCATTTGATACTTGCAGACCATGCCTCATGGGCAAGATGACTAAAACTTCATCCGGAACAATGGAGCGAGCTAATGACTTATTGGAAATAATACATACCGATGTATGTGGTCTGATGAGTGTTGAAACACGTGTGGGTATCGTTATTTTCTGACCATCACAGATGATTTGAGTAGGTATGGGTATATCTACTTAATGAAACACAAGTCTGAAACATTTGAAAAGTTCAAAGAATTTCAGAGTGAAGTAGAGAATCATCGTAACAAGAAATAAAGTTTCTATGATCTGATCGGGGAGGCGAATATTTGAGTTACGAGTTTGGCCTTCATTTAAAACAATGTGGAATTGTATCACAACTCACGCCTCCTGGAACACCACAGCTTAATGGTGTGTCCAAACATCATAACCGTACATCATTGGATATGGTGCGTTCTATGATGTCTCTTGTCGATTTACCACTATCATTTTTGGGGTTATGCATTAGGCACAACTGCATTCATGTTAAATAGGGCACCGTCTAAATCCGTTGAGATGACACCGTATGAATTATGGTTTGGCAAGAAACCTAAGATGTTGTTTCTTTAAGTTTGGGGTTGCGACACTTATGTCCAAAGGCTTTAGCCTGATAAGCTCAAACCCAAATCGGAGAAGTGCTTCTTCATAGGATACCCTAAGGAAACAATTGGGTACACCTTCTACCACAGATCCGAAGGCAAGATCTTTGTTGCCAAGAATGGAAACTTCGGATCAAGTTACTACTAGACCTCATAGGTCGAACAGAGCATGTTCCGCACCAGAGTGGTACGGTAATCATGTCCTGGAAGTCATGTTATTAGACCATGGCAAACCTATGAACTATGAAGAAGCTATGATGAGCCCAGATTCCGATAAATGGCTTGAGACCATGAAATCTGAGATAGGATCCATGTATGAGAACAATTAGGACTTTGGTGGACTTGCCCGATGATCGGCAAGCCATTGAGAATAAATGGATCTTCAAGAAGAAGACAAACACTAATGGTAAAGTCACCATCTACAAAACTCGGCTTGTCGCGCAAAGGTTTTCAACAAGATTAAGGAGTTGACTACAATGAGACCTTCTCACCCGTAGCGATGCTTAAGTCAATCTGAATCATGTTAGCAATTGCCGCATTTTATAATTATGACATTTGGCAAATGGACATCAAAACTGCATTTCTTAATGGATTTCTTAAAGAAGAGTTGTATATGGTGCAACCAGAAGGTTTTGTCGATCCTAAAGGTGCTAACAAAGTGTGCAAGCTCCAGCAATCCATCTATGGACTGGTGCAAGCATCTCAGTGTTGGAATATATGCATTGATGAGGTGACCAAAGCATATGGTTTTATACAGACTTATGCTAAAGCTTGTATTTACAAGAAAGTGAGTGGGAGCACTACAACATCCCTGATAAGTATATGTAGATGAGATATTGTTGATCGAAAATGATGTAGAATTTTCTGGAAAGCATAAAGGGTTGTCTAAAAGGAGTTTTTCACAGAAATACCTCGGTGAAGCTGCTTACATATTGGGCATCAAGATCTATAGAGATAGATCAAGACACTTAATAGGACTTCGACAAAACACATACCTTGATAAAGTTTTGAAGAAGTTCAAAATGGATCAGTCAAAGAAGGAGTTCTTGCGTGAGTTGTAAGGTATGAAGTTGAGTAAGACTCAAAGCCTGACCATGGCAGAAAAAATAGAGATAGAATGAAAGTCATTCCCTATGCCTCAGCCATAGGTTCTATAAAGCATGCCATGTTGTGTACCAGACCTAATGTGTGCCTTGCCACGTGTCTGGCAAGGGGGTACAAGAGTGATCCAGGAGTGGATTACTAGACAACGGTAAAAATTATCCTTAAAGGAATAAGGAAATGTTTCTCAATTATGGAGGTGATAAAGAGTTCATCGTCAAGGGTTACACCGATGCAAGCTTTGGCACCGATTTAGATGACCCCGAGTCTCAATCTGAATACATATTGAAAGTGTCAGTAATTAGCTAGAGTATCTCCATGTAGAGCATTGTAGACATAGAAACTTACAAAATACATACGGATCTAAATGTGGTAGACCCGTTGACTAAACCTCTCTCACAAGCAAAACATGATCATACCTTAGTACTCTTTGGGTGTTAATCACATGGCGATGTGAACTCGATTATTGACTCTAGTAAACTCATTGTGTATTAGTCACATGGCGATGTGAACTATGGGTGTTAATCACATGACAATGTGAACTAGATTATTGACTCTAGTGCAAGTGGGAGACTGAAGGAAATATGCCCTAGAGGCAATAATGAAGTAAGCCTCTACATGTGTGAATTGTATTGATCGGGAACATAAACACATGTGTGAATACATAAACAAATATTGTGTCCCTAGTAAGCCTCTACTAGACTAGCCCATTGATCGAAGATGGTTAAGGTTTCCTAACCATAGACATGTGTTGTCATTTGATAACGGGATCACATCATTAGGAGAATGATGTGATGGACAAGACCCATCCGTTAGATTAGCATATTGAGCGTTCAGTTTATTGCTATTGCTTTCTTCATGTCAAATACATATTCCTTCGACTATGAGATTATGCAACTCCCGGATACTAGAGGAATACCTTGTGTACTATCAAACGTCACAACATAACTGGTTGATCATAAAGATGCTCTACGGGTATCTCCAAACGTGTTTGTTGAGTTGGCATAGATCGAGATTAGGATTTGTCACTCCGTGTATCGGAGAGGTATCTCTGGGCCCTCTTGGTAATGCACATCATAAGAAGCCTTGGAAGCAAAGTTACTAATGAGTTAGTTGCAAGATGATGTATTATGGAATGAGTAAAGAGACTTGCCAATAACGAGATTTAATTAGGAATGAAGATACCCACGATCGAATCTTGGGCAAGTAACATAACGATGGACAAAGGGAATTACGTATGTTGTCATAACGGTTCGAATAATAAAGATCCTAGTGAAGGAAATATGCCTTAGAGGCAATAATAAAGTTATTATTTATCTCCTTATTTCATGATAAATGTTTATTATTCATGCCAGAAATGTATTAACCAGAAACTTGGTACATGTGTGAATACATAGACAAAACATAATGTCCCTAGTATGCCTCTACTTGACTAGCTCGTTAATCAAAGATGGTTAAGTTTCCTAACCATGGACTTGTGTTGTCATTTGATGAACGGGATCACATCATTAGGAGAATGATGTGATGGACATAACCCATCCGTTAGCTTAGCATTATGATTGTTACAGTTTCATTGCTACTGCTTTGTTCATGACTTATACATGTTCCTCAGACTATGAGATTATGCAACTCCCGGATACCATAGGAACACTTTGTGTGCTACAAAATGTTACAACGTAAAAGGGTGATTATAAAAGTGCTCTACAGGTGTTTCTGAAGGTGTTTTTTGGGTTGGCATAGATCAAGATTAGGATTTGTCACTCTGTGTTTTGGAGAGGTATCTCTGGGCCCTCTCGGTAATGCTCATCACTATAAGCCTTGCAAGTAGCATGATTAATGAGTTAGTTGCAGGATGAAGTATTACGGAACGAGTAATGAGACTTGTCGGTGACGAGATAGAACTAGGTATGATGATACCGACGATCGAATCTCGGGCAAGTAACATACCGATGATAAAGGGAACAACGTATGTTGTTATGCGGTTTGACCGATAAAGATCTTCGTAGAATATGTGGGAGCCAATATGAGCATCCAGGTTCCGCTATTGGTTATTGATCGGAGATGAGTCTCGGTCATGTCTACATAGATTTCAAACCCGTAGGATCCGCACGCTTAACGTTCGATGATGACATGTATTATGAGTTATGTGTTTTTGATGACCGAAGTTTGTTCAGAGTCCCGGATGAGATCACGGATGTGGCGAGGAGTTTCTAAATGGTCGAGACATAAAGATTGATATATTGGATGGCTATATTCGGACACCTGAAGTGTTCTGAAAAGTTTCGGGTAAAACCGGAGTGCCAGAGGAGTTACCAGAACCCCCCGGGGAACTAATGGGCCACATGGGCGTTGGTGGAGAGAGAGAGGGGCGGCCAGGGCAGGCTGCGCACCCCCTCCCCCTTGGTCCGAATTGGACTAGGGAAGTTGGGGTGGCGCCCCCCTTTCCTATTCCCTCTTCCTCTCCTTCCTTCCTCCTGTCCCCCTCTTGGTGGAATCCTACTAGGACTAGTAGTCCTAGTAGGACTCCCCTGTTGGGGCGCGCCCTAGGGGCCGGTCGGCCTCCCCCTTGCTCCTTTATATACGGGGCCAGGGGCACCCTAGAACACACAAGTTTCTCTCCCAACCGTGTGCGGTGCCCCCCTCCATAGTTACGCACCTCGATCATACCATCGTAGTGCTTAGGCGAAGCCCTGCGCCGGTAGCATCATCATCACCGTCGCCACGCCGTCGTGCTGATGGAACTCACCCTCGTCCTCAACTGGATCAAGAGCACGAAGGACGTCATCAAGCTGAATGTGTGCTTAACACGGAGGTGCCGTGCATTTGGTACTTGATCAGTTGGATCGCAAAGAAGTTCGACTACATCAACCGCGTTATTTAAACACTTCCGCTTTTGGTCTATGAGGGTACGTGGACACACTTTCCCCTCTCGTTGCTATGCATCACCTAGATAGATTTTGCGTGATTGTAGGATTTTTTTAAAGTTACTGTGTTCCCCAACAATGGCATCCGAGCCAGGTCTATGCGTAGATGTTATATGCACGAGTAGAACACAAAGAGTTGTGGGCGATAATAGTCTTACTGCTTACCACCAATGTCTTACTTTGATTCGGCGCTATTGTTGGATGAAGCAGCCCGGACCGACATTACATGACCGCGTTCATGAGACTGGTTCTACCGACGTGCTTTTGCACATAGGTGGTTGGCTAGTGTCTGTTTCTCCAACTTTAGTTGAATCGAATTTGTCTACGTCTGATCCTTGTTGAAGGTTAAAATAGCACACTTGATGAAAAATCATTGTGGTTTTGATGCGTAGGTAAGAATGGTTCTTACTAGAAGCCCGTAGCAGCCACGTAAAACTTGCAACACCAAAGTAGAGGACGTCTAACTTGTTTTTGCAGGGCTTGTTGTGATGTGATATGGTCAAGGCATGATGTGATATAAATTGTTGTATGAGATGATCATGTTTTGTAACAAAGTTATCGGCAATTGGCAGGAGCCATATGGTTGTCGCTTTATTGTATGCAATGCAATCGCCATGTAATTGTTTTACTTTATCACTAAACGGTAGCAATAGTCATAGATCAAGGTGTCGCGCCGGTGACGATGGAGATCATGACGATGTTTCGGTGATGGAGATCTTGAGCACAAGATGATGAGGGCCATATCATGTCACATATTTTAATTGCGTGTGATGTTTATCTTTTATGCATATTATTTTGCTTAGTACGGCGGTAGCATTATAAGATGATCCCTTACTAAATTTCAAGGTATAAGTGTTCTCCCAGAGTATGCACCGTTGCTACAGTTCATCGTGTCGAGACACCACGTGATGATCAGGTGTGATAAGCTCTACGCTCACAACAATGGGTGCAAGCCAGTTTTGCACACGCAAAATTCTCGGGTTAAACTTGATGAGCCTAGCATATGCAGATATGGCCTCAGAACACTGAGACCGAAAGGTCGAACGTGAATCATATAGTAGATATGATCAACATAGTGATGTTCACCATTGAAAACTACTCCATCTCACATGCTGATCGGACATGGTTTAGTTGATTTGGAGCACGTGATCATTTAGATGACTAGAGGGATGTCTATCTAAGTGGGGGTTCTTAAGTAATATGATTAACTGAACTTTAATTTATCATGAACTTAGTCCTGATAGTTATTTTGCATGTCTATGTTATTGTAGATCAATGGCCTGTGCTACCGTTCCTTTTAATTTTAATGCGTTCCTAGAGAAAGCTAAGTTGAAAGATGATGACAGCAACTACACGGACTAGGTCCATAACTTGAGGATTATCCTTATTGTTGCACAGAAGAATTACGTCCTGGAAGCACCATTGGGTGCCAGGCCTGCTGCAGATGCTACTAATGACGTTAAGAACGTATGGCAGAGCAAAGCTAATGACTACTCGATAGTTCAGTGTGCCATGCTTTACAGCTTAGAATCGGGACTTCAAAGACGTTTTGAACGTCATGGAGCATATGAGATGTTCCAAGAGTTGAAGTTAATATTCCAAGAAAATGCCCGAGATGAAAGATATGAAGTCTCCAACAAGTTCTACAGCTTCAAAACGGAGGAGAATAGTTCTGTTAGTGAACACATAGAATCTCTGGGTACCATAACCACTTGACTCAGCTGGGAGTTAATCTTCCTGATGATAGTGTCATTGACAGAGTTCTTCAATCACTACCATCAAGCTATAAAGGCTTCATGATGAAATATAATATGCAAGGGGTGAACAAGACTATTCTCGAGCTCTTCGCAATGCTAAAGGCCACAGAGGTAGAAATCAAGAAGGAGCATCAAGTGTTGATGGTCAACAAGACCACTAGTTTCAAGAAAAAGGGCAAAGGGAAGAAGGGGAACTTCAAGAAGAACGACAACATAGTTGCTGCTCAAGAGAAGAAACCCAAGTCTGGACCTAAGCCTGAAACTGAGTGCTTCTACTACAAAGGGACTGGTCACTGGAAGCAAAACTGCCCCAAGTATTTGGCGGATAAGAAGGATGGCAAAGTGAAAGGTATATTTGATATACATGTTATTGATGTGTACCTTACTAATGCTCGTAGTAGCGCCTAGGTATTAGATACTGGTTCTGTTGCTCAATATTGCAACTTGAAACAGGGGATACGGATTAAACGAAGATTGGCTAAGGACAAGGTGATGATGCGCATGTGAAATGGTTCCAAGGTCGATGTGACCGCCGTCGGCACGCTACCTCTACATCTACCTTCGGGATTAGTTTTAGACCTAAATAATTGTTATTTCATGCCAGCGTTGAGCATGAACATTATATCTAGATCTTGTTTGATGCGAGACGGTTATTCTTTTAAATCAGAGAATAATGGTTGTTCTATTTATATGAGTAATATCTTTTATCGTCATGCACCCTTGTTGAGTGGTCATTTTTGTTGAATCTCGATCGTGATGATACACATGTTCATAATATTGAAGCCAAAAGATGCAAAGTTGATAATGATAGTGCAACTTATTTGCGGCACTGCCGTTTGGGTCATATCGGTGTAAAGCGCATGAAGAAACTCCATGCTGATGGACTTTTGGAATCACTTAATTATGAATCACTTGGTGCTTGCGAACCGTGCCTCGTGGGCAAGATGAATAAAACTCCATTCTCCAGAACAATGGAATGAGCTGCTGACTTATTGGAAACAATACATACCGATGTATGCGGTCCAATGATTGTTGAGGCTCATGGCGGGTATCATTATTTTCTTACCTTCACAGATGATTTGAGCAGATATGGTTATATCTACTTAATGAAGCACAAGTCTGAAACATTTGAAAAGTTCAAAGAATTTCAGAGTGAAGTGGAAAATCATCATAACCAGAAAATAAAGTTTCTATGATCTGATCGTGGAGGACAATATTTGAGTTACGAGTTTGGTCTTCATTCGAAACAACATGGGATAGTTTCACAACTAACGCCACCTAGAACACCATAGCGAAATGGTGTGTCTAAACGTTGTAACGGTACTTTATTGGATATGGTGCGATTTATGATGTCTCTTACTGATTTACCGCTATAATTTTGGGGTTATGCTTTAGAGATGGCTTCATTCACTTTAAATAGGGCACCATCAAAATCCGTTGAGACGACACCTTATGAACTATGGTTTGGCAAGAAACCAAAGTTGTCGTGTCTTAAAGTTTGGGGTTGTGATGCTTATGTGAAAAAGCTTCAACCTGATAAGCTTGAACCCAAATTGGAGAAGTGCGTCTTCATAGGATACCCAAAGGAAACCGTTGGGTACACCTTCTATCCCAGATCCGAAGGCAAAATATTTGTTGCTAAGAATGGATCCTTTCTACAAAAAGGAGTTTCTCTCGAAAGAAGTGAGTGGGAGGAAAGTAGAACTTGATGAGGTAATTGTACCTTCTCCCTTATTGGAAAGTACTTCATCACAGAAATCAGTTCCAGTGATTCCTACACCAATTAGTGAGGAAGCTAATGATGTTGATCATGAAACTTCGGATCAAGTTACTACCGAACCTCGTAGGTCTTCTAGAGTGAGATGTGCACCAGAGTGGTACGGTAATCCTGTTCTGGAAGTCATGTTACTAGACCATGGTGAACCTATGAACTATGAGGAAGCGATGATGAGCCCAGATTCCGCGAAATGGCTTGAGGCCATGAAATATGAGATGGGGTCCATGTATGAGAACAAAGTGTGGACTTTGGTGGACTTGCCCGATGATCGGCAAGCCATAGAAAATAAATGGATCTTCAAGAAGAAACTGACGCTGACGGTAATTTTACTATCTACAAAGCTCGACTTGTTGCGAAAGGTTTTCGACAAGTTCAAGGAGTTGACTATGATGAGACTTTCTCACCCGTAGCGATGCTTAAGTCTGTCCGAATCATGTTAGCCATTGCCGCATTTTATGATTATGAAATTTGGCAGATGGATGTCAAAACTACATTCCTGAATGGATTTCTGGAAGAAGAGTTGTATATGATGCAACCAGAGGGTTTTGTCCATCCAAAGGGTGCTAACAAAGTGTGCAAGCTACAGCGATCCATTTATGGACTGGTGCAAGCCTCTCGGAGTTGGAATAAACTCTTTGATAGTGTGATCAAAGCATATGGTTTTATACAGACTTTTGGAGAAGCCTGTATTTACAAGAAAGTGAGTGGGAGCTCTGTAGCATTTCTAATATTATATGTGGATGACATATTGTTGATTTGAAATGACATAGAATTTTTGGATAGCATAAAGGGATACCTGAATAAGAGTTTTTCAATGAAATACCTCGGAGAAGCTGCTTACATATTGGGCATCAAAGATCTATAGAGATAGATCAAGACGCTTAATTGGACTTTCACAAATCACATACCTTGATAAAGTTTTTAAGAAGTTCAAAATGGATCAGTCAAAGAAAGGGTTCTTACCTGTGTTACAAGGTGTGAAGTTGAGTCAGACTCAATGCCCGACCACTGCAGAAGATAGAGAGAAAATGAAAGTCGTTCCCTATGCTTCAGCCATAGGTTCTATCATGTATGCAATGCTGTGTACCAGACCTGATGTGTGTCTTACTATAAGTATAGCAGGGAGGTACCAAAGTAATCCCGGAGTGGAGCACTCGACAGCGGTCAAGAACATCCTCAAATACCTGAAAAGGACTAAGGATATGTTTCTTGTTTATGGAGGTGAAGAAGATCTCGTCGTAAACGGTTACGTTGATGCAAGCTTTGACACTGATCCGTGTGACTCTAAGTCGCAATCTGGATACGTATTTTTATTGAATGGAGAAGCTATCAGTTGGTGCAGTTCCAAGCAGAGTGTTGTGGCGGGATCTAAGTGTGAAGCGGAGTACATTGCTGCTTCGGAAGCAGCAAATGAAGGAGTTTAGATGAAGAAGTTCATATCTGATCTAGGTGTCATACCTAGTGCATCGGGTCCAATGAAAATCTTTTGTGACAATACTAGTGCAATTCCCTTGGCAAAGGAATCCAGATTTCACAAGAGAACCGAGCACATTAAAAGACACTTCAATTCCATCTATCATCAAGTGTCGGAGGGGGACATAGAGATTTGAAAGATACATACGGATCTGAATGTTGCAGACCCATTGACTAAGCCTCTTCCACGAGCAAAACATGATCAGCACCAAAACTCCATGGGTGTTAGAATCATTACTTTTTAATCTAGATTATTGACTCTAGTGCAAGTGGGAGACTGAAGGAAATATGCACTAGAGGAAATAATAAAGTTATTATTTATTTCCTTATTTCATGATAAATGTTTATTATTCATGCTAGAATTGTATTAACCGGAAACTTAGTACATGTGTGAATACATAGACAAAACATAGTGTCCCTAGTATGCCTCTACTTGACTAGCTCGTTAATCAAAGATGGTTAAGTTTCCTAACAATGGACATTTGTTGTCATTTGATGAACGGGATCACATCATTAGGAGAATGATGTGATGGACATGACCCATCCGTTAGCTTAGCATTATGATCGTTATAGTTTCATTGCTACTGCTTTCTTCATGACTTATACATGTTCCTCAGACTACGAGATTATGCAACTCCCGAATACCAGAGGAACACTTTGTGTGCTACCAAACGTCACAATGTAAAAGGGTGATTATAAAGGTGCTCTACAGGTGTCTCCGAAGGTGTTTGTTCGGTTGGCATAGATCGAGATTAGGATTTGTCACTCTGTGTTTCGGAGAGGTATCTCCAGGCCCTCTCGGTAATGCTCGTCGCTATAAGCCTTGCAAGCAGTGTGACTAATGAGTTAGTTGCGTGATGAAGTATTACGGAACGAGTAAAGAGACTTGCCGGTGACGAGATTGAACTAGGTATGATGATACCGATGATCGAATCTCGGGCAACTAACATACCAATGATAAAGGGAACAACGTATGTTGTTATGCGGTTTAACCGATAAAGATCTTCGTAGAATATCTGGGAGCCAATATGAGCATCCAGGTTCCGCTATTCGTTATTGAACGGAGATGAGTCTCGGTCATGTCTACATAGTTCTCGAACCCGTAGGGTCCGCACGCTTAACATTCGGTGATGATATGTATTATGAGTTATGTGTTTTTGATGACCGAAGTTTGTTTGGAGTCCCGAATGAGATCACAGACGTGACGAGGAGTCTTGAAATGGTCGAGACATAAAGATTGATATATTGGACAGCTATATTCGGACATCAGAAGTGTTCCGGAAAGTTTCGGGTAAAATCGGACTGCCGGAGGGGTTACCGGAACCCCGGGGAACGAATGGGACACATGGGCCTTGGTGGAGAGAGACATGGGCGGCCAGGGCAGGCCGCCCGCCCCCTCCCCCTTGGGTCCGAATTGGACTAGGGAAGGGGGTTGGCGCCCCCCTTTCCTATTCCCTCTCCCTCTCCTTCCTTCCCCCTCTCTCCCTCTTGGTGGAATCCTACTAGGACTAGTAGTCCTAGTAGGACTCCCCTCTTGGGGCGCGCCCTAGGGGCCGGCTGGCCTCCCCCTTGATCCTTTATATACGGGAGCAGGGGCACCCGAGAACACACAAGTTTCTCTCCCAACCGTGTGTGGTGCCCCCCTCCAAAGTTACACACCTCGATCATACCATCGTAGTGCTTAGGTAAAGCCCTGAGCCGGTAGCATCATCATCACCGTCACCACGCTATCGTGCCGACAGAACTCACCCTCGTCCTCAGCTGGATCAAGAGCACGAGGGACGTCATCGAGCTGAATGTGTGCTGAACGTGCAGGTGTCGGTGTTTGGTACTTGATTGGTTGGATCGCGAAGAACTTCAACTACATCAACCGCGTTATTCAAACGCTTCTGCTTTTGTTCTACGAGGGTGCGTGGACACACTCTCCCATCTCGTTGCTATGCATCACCAAGATAGATTTTGCATGATCATAATTTTTTTTTGAAATTACTGCGTTCCCCAACACCTAGTAGAATATGTAGGAGCCAATATGGGCATCCAGGTTTCGCTATTGATTATTGACCAGAGTGGTGTCTCGGTCATGTCTACATAGTTCTTGAACCCATAGGGTCCACACGCTTAACGTTCGTTGACGACATAGTGTTATATGAGTTATATGATTTGGTGACCGAATGTTGTTCGGAGTCCCAGATGAGATCAAGGACATGACGAGGAGTCTCGAAATGGTCGACAGGTAAAGATTTGTATATAGGACGATGGTGTTTCGACACCGGAAGTGTTTCGGGACGTACCGGGAAGAAATCAGGTCAGCGAAAGGGGTTCCGGGCACCTCCCGAGAAGATATGGGCCTTATGGGCCAAAGGAGGGGACAGACCAGCCCACAAGGGGGCTGGTGCGCCCCTCCCATGGCTGGCCGGCCCTATGGGGAAGGAAAGGGGAGGGTGGCCCCTCCTGCCTTTCCCTCCTCATGTGAGAAAGGAAGGGGGCGCCACCCTCCCCTGCCTTCCTCCCACACTCCAAGGGGGCACAGGGCAAGGCAGCAGCCCTAGGGCTGCCGCCAGGTCTCTTGGGGCGCCCCAGGGGCTGCCTCCTCCCCTCCCACCTATATATACATGGGGAGGGGGCGCCACACAAGTATACAACATTGTCTTAGCCGTGTGCGGCGCCCCCATCCATCGTTTACTCCCTCGGTCATATTATCGTAGTGCTTAGGCAAAGCCCAACGGAGATGGCATCACCATAATCGTCACGACGCCATCGTGTTGCCAGAACTCATCTACTACCTTGCCGTCTTGCTGGATCAAGAAGGTGGAGGACATCACCGAGCTGAACGTGTGCAGAACGCGGAGGTGTCGTATGTTCGGTACTTGATCAGTTGGAGTGTGAAGAAGTTCGACTACATCAACCGTGTTGTTAAATACTTCCGCTTACGGTCTACGAGGGTACGTAGACACACTCTCCCCTCTCGGTGCTATGCATCTCCAGGGATAGACCTTGCATGTGTGTAGAATTGTTTTTGTTTTCCATGCAACATTTCCCAACAAGGACTACAAGTGCTAGAGTGTTACAAAGATGGTGGTCAGGGTGCGACCATTGATGGTTGGGGTCCTAGCTAGAGTACCTGAGCACTCCTAACTCTAACCCTCTTGCCTTCTCTGGGACGAGGCTACTACTTGGTATTCTCCTTGGGTGGTGTATGATGATGAGCTCTATGATGGTTGTGTTGTGTCTTCTCTCCCTATAAATGACCTGGTCCTCCCCTTATATAGGTCTAGGGGCACCACAATGGTCACCTAATTGTGTGTGAATGGGTGCACAAAGTTTTAAGTGTTGCATGCAACTTGTCGTTGGTTTTGTCAATAGATGACCAGACACTAGTAGTGTCAAGTGCTGAGACGCCCGTCCATTCTGGTCTTCGTCATGATGGCATATTTTCGTAGGCCGAGGACGGGCTATGAGGTACATCCTGGGCGGGCATTAAATGCTCGGTTGATGGAGTGCTACGCAAGGGCCACCATCCCTTGCTATAGGTGTGTTGGCTGCTTGGGGCTCCAGCCCCAGATTCTGTCACTAATGTCATCATTTGCTTCCCCGGCGATCCTTTGTGACTGGTGTTGTCATAGTAGCCATGTATCAATGCATGTCTTCGGGTGGGAAATAATAGTCAATAGTAAATGAACCTTTTTCCAAGTTTTAGTCTGATTTGGTTTTTCCAATGAATCCCATTTACGTAAAATTAGGGATACCCCTGTTCCCAACAATCTGTCACATTGGTTCGATGACTTGAGCCGAGAAGGGGGTGTGGACCCTCTTCCATTGGTGAGGGCTCTGAAGGCCCCTTCCCTCTTTTGCACAAGGTCGCGGTCGGCAACTAACGACCGCTCATCGACATTCGTAGGCATGCCAGTGGTGATAAGTACTTCAATTGCTACGACAGTGTGGATGAGAATTGTGAGTGCCGGCACAACGACCGTGCCCACGGCAGGAATTTTGACTTCATCGCGAGGGTTTTCTTCCCTTGCTCCGACCCAATTTGATGTTCCTTCGAATGGTACCTCGACTAAGGCGGCCAAAACTTTGCTTGTTGTGACTCTGATTTCGACTGTGATAGGCGCGAGGTCAATTTGATGTTCCTTCGTCTGCTCCTGCTCCACCTCCGGCGGTGTTGTAAGTACAATGCATCTCTCTTTGCAGACTGGATTTTTTTTGGTTTGTTGCTTCTCCTGATTTGCGGACTGGATTGTTTAGGATTATGCATTATTTGAATTTTGCACTGATCCAAACACGCTTGCTGAAGTGACTAGATTATTTTTGTTTCTTGTTTTTTGAAATGACTAGATTATATTAGATTTTACCACCGATTGTGCATTGTTTTTTAGAGAATAGGCATACGCCCGACTTTATAAATAAAGCCACACGGTAGAGTAACAACCATCCAACAACAATCAAACAGTTTACCCAAAACAGACAGGGCCAACCACCACATAGTACAGAGACCATAGTTCAGCAGAGCGCAATCCCAAATGACAAATACAAAGGCACGCAGGCCAACCACCTACTGCTTAAGGATAGATTCATCAAACTACAAAGACGTTGCGGCGGGAGGAGAAGATAGTAGATTGGTAGACGCTCGAACTTTGTTGATCAGCACCTCCCACCCGTCCCAGTCCACAGGCTTAGTCAGTAATTTCCACTGCTGCAAGATAATAGACATTTTAAATAGGACATCAGCATGTTTGTTAGGAAACACACCCTCAATGGTGAATTTATTTCTGGTAGTCTATAGCGACTAGCAAAGAGCACCCAATCCGACCCAAAATATCCTCTTAGAGCACCCCTGAAGGTTAGAAGTTAACTAGCGAACATCTGAGAACGAAGTGGGGGCCCAAGAGGTTTGCAACCACGATCGAACACAACCCCACATTAGCTTGGCCAGGGTACAACGAAAGAAGATATGGTTAGTGTCCTCATGCGCAGTGCATAAAGCACAAGCGTCCGAGCCAGGGTTGTTCCTTTTCTGAATCTGATCTGTAGAGGGCAGCCAACCCCTAGTGGCCTGCCAGAGAAAAATCTTGATCTTGGGAGGGATCCTGGCAGCCCAAATGGGTTTGAACATGGAAGTAGGGGTACCATCAATAATTCTAGTATACAGAGAATTAAGGGAAAACTTTCCAGACGCGGCATGGGGCCAGGGAACCGAGCCCTCCTCATCCAAGAGGATTGGGAACATAGAAACAAGGCGATGTCAGTCCCCTAGTTCTTCAGGAAAAAGGGACATTCGGAAACCCAAGTCCCAGTTATTCTAGGAGAGCTCAGAGATTGAAATCTCAGGAGAAGGCAAACAGGAGAACAAGGTAGGGAAAGCAGAAGCAAGGGTGGACTCACTAGTCCACCAATCCAACCAAAAACAAGTGGAGACACCATTATTTACCACAAAATTAACTTGCTCCCGAAAACATCGCTCACCCTAACAAGGTCCTTCCAAAATTGTGAGCCATGATTCGCCGAAGAAAACATGGGACTGCCATTAGGGAAGTACTTAGATTTTAGGAGATCAAACCAAATGGTGTCGGGGGTATCATTCATAATCTTCCACCACCATTTAGAAAGAGACACGTGTTCATGATGGAAGTATTAAGAATCCCAAGCCCCCCAAGGCTTTTAGGTCTGCATATAATAGCCCACTTAACAAATCTATACTTACGCTTGTTATCCGCAGAATTCCAGTAAAAAGCACCCCTATGCTTATCAAAACCCATGAGTACCCTTAGACAGTCTATAAAAGCCCATGGTAAACATAGGAAGGGAAGAAAGGCAAGCATTAATAAGACAAACTTTCCCAGCAGAGGTGTTGTATCTACCGCGCCAAGGCATGACTGTATTACCCACCTTAGAAACCAGAGGTTTAAATTCCTTAGCACAGAGGTGGAAAGGGGAGATAGTGAGCCCTAGGTACTTGAAAGGAAAGGACCCAAGAGAACAGTTAAGAAGCCGGGACACCCGTAGAGCCTCATTGTCCTCGACCCCAGTTACAATGACCTCACTTTTAGAGAAGTTGATTTTTAGCCCCAACAAAGCTTCGAAGCATAGGAAAATGAACTTAGATTGGTAAGGCAAGTGTCATTGAGTTCCACTAAAATGATAACATCATCAGCATACTGGAGGTGAGTCATGCCGTGAGGAAGTAAATGGGAGATGACAGGAGTGATATACCCAGCCGAGGCCGCCCGGTCCAACAAACAGGACAACACGTCAGCCAGGAAGTTGAAAAGAATAGGGGATACGGGATCACCTTGTCGTAGGCCCCTACCATTGACAAAGTATTTGATGATCGAACCATTAACTGCCACTGTCGTGTGTCCCCAGACACTAGTTGCATCAGTCTATGCACGAAGCCAGATTCGAACCCCTTGGCATGCAACACTTGCCGAAGAAAATCCCAACTCACCAAGTCATGAGCCTTTTCAAAATATAGTTTTAGGATAATTGCCCGAGTGCCACGCATTCTAATATCATGGAAAAATTTGTGCAAGCAAAGAATACCCTCCAGAATATGCCTCTCTTTAATGAAGGCTGGCTGAGTATGACTAACGGTACAGTGAGCAACAGATGTCCTCCTTGTTGCCAACCATTTAGCAGGGAATTTAGCAAAGTTGTTAATCAGGGTAATGGGGCGAAAGTTAGAGATAGAATCAGCACCCTTGACCTTGGTGAAGAGGGACATAATGGCATAGTTAAGGCAAGAGATGTCCATAGTGCCTAAGCAAAAAAACCTTGGATAATAGTATAGACCAAAGGGCGCAAGATAGGCCCAAACCATCTGAAGAAGGGGATGGAGAATCCATCCGGGGCAGAAGTCGAGTTCTTGTTGGCAGAGTTAATGGCCATCTCAATTTCTTCCACAAATAGGGGAACCGATAGGGCCACATTCTCCTTGTCTGAAACCCTCCTATCTTGGTGCTAGAAGTTGGGAAGATAATAGAACCAAAAGCCGGCCTAGCAGTCAACAAGCTAGAAAAGAAATTAAACACATGCTCCATGATGATGTGAGGGTTAACCACCCTAACACCATCAATAACCAAACTATCAATCAAACATCTACGACAACGACAATTGGCAATGGCAAAGAAATAAGTAGATAGAGAGTAGCCCTTCAAGGTCCAGATAATAGTGTCGCGTTGTCTCCAGTATACCTCATTCTGCTGGTGCAATTGCATATGGGCCGGACTGATGGGGTGTGAAGATAAAGCAGAAGATCATGCCCCATGTCCGGGTAGGACTCCTATATGCGTGGACGGCAAGATTGGTGTCCGGATGTACTATTTCCTTCACTTGTAAACCGACTCTGTACAACCCTAGGTCCCTCCGGTGTGTATTTAAACCGGAGGGTTTAGTCCGTAGAGGCTATCCGAAAAATCATAGGCTAGATAGGTAGGGTTTAGTGAAAGTGCAACTATCCCTAGGTGGTTTTGGTAATTCCTAACAACATATAGCTCATTGAGCTAATACTATTCCAAGACAAATATTTCAGGAAAAGCTCAATGAATGGCATGGCATGGATGAGGAAAGTGGATCCCTCAAAATACCAAGGATAAAAGGATTGGCTCAAGCTCAAAAGCTCAAGACTCTACATTTTATATTTTAGTGATCCAAGATCACATTGAGTCTATAGGAAAAGCCAATGCTATCAAGGAGGGATGAGGTGTTGCTTGATGAGTTTCTTGCTTCAAGTGCTTAGTGATATGCTCCAAAAAACCCTCAACTACTTTCTCATATCCACATATGACTCAAACCTAAAGTCAAACTCGGCCCCACCAATTCTTTTTATCCGGCGCCACCGAGTTCAGATGTCATAGCCACTGCCACAAACCCTAGGCAAATCAGTCTCACCGATAGGGATCTCGGTCTCACCAAGATGGGATTGCAATCTCTCTGTTTCCCTTCGTAATATTTCGGTCTAACCAAAGTGAGCGATCGGTCCCACCGAGATTGCAATGTAAACACTCTGTTTCCTTTTTGTAACATTTCGGTCCCACTGAAAAGAGCGATGACCAACTCTCTGGTTAGCTTATTACCAAAATCGGTCCCACCGAGTTTGTGTAATCGGTCTCACCGAGATTACGATATGCCCTAACCCTAACCATATCGGTCCTACCGAGTTGCATGTCGGTCCCACCGAAATCACTAACGGTCACTAGGTTTACTAAATCGGTCCGACCAAGTTTGTTAATTCGGTCCCACCGAGATTGGTAAATTGTGTGTAACGGTTAGATTTTGTGTGGAGGCTATATATACCCCTCCATCTCCTCTTCATTTGTGGAGAGAGCCATCAGAACAAACCTACACTTCCAACTTACCATTTCTGAGAGAGAACCACATACTCATGTGTTGAGGCCAAGATATTCCATTCCAACCATATGAATCTTGATCTCTAGCCTACCCCAAGTTGCTTTCCACTCAAATCTTCTTTCCACCAGATCCAAATCCTGTGAGAGAGAGTTGAGTGTTGGGGAGACTATCATTTGAAGCACAAGAGCAAGGAGTTCATCATCAACACACCATTTGTTATTTCTTGGAGAGTGGTGTCTCCTAGATTGGCTAGGCATCACTTGGGAGCCTCCGACAAGATTGTGGAGTTGAACCAAGGAGTTTGTAAGGGCAAGGAGATCACCTACTTTGTGAAGATCTACCGCTAGTGAGGCAAGTCCTTCGTGGGCGACGGCCATGGTGGGATAGACAAGGTTGCTTCTTCGTGGACCCTTCTTGTGTGGAGCCCTCCGTGGACTCGCGCAACCATTACCCTTCGTGGGTTGAAGTCTCCATCAACGTGGATGTACGATAGCACCACCTATCGGAACCACGGCTCAAAAATCACCGTGTCTCCAAATTGCGTTTGAAATCTCCAAACCCTTCCCATTACATTCTTGCAAGTTGCATCCTTTAATTTCCGCTGCTCATATACTCTTTGCATGCTTGCTTGAATTGTGTGAAGATTGCTTGACTTGTGATAAGATAGCTAAAATCTGCCAAAGACTAAAATTGGGAAAAGGTTAAGTTTTTAATTGGCCAAGTAGTCTAGTCACACCCCCCCTCTAGACATACTTCAAGATCCTACAAGTGGTATCAGAGCCTTGGTCTCCATTTGCTTTGATTTCCATAGATTTTGGTGGTCATAGCCTTGGTTTCACAACCTAGGAGAGTATGGCGTGTAGCGAGGGAAATTATCTCCGTAGAGGTCCTTACTTTGATGGTACTAATTTGTCTAGTTGGAAGCATAAGATGAAAATGCATATTCTCGGACATAACCCCGTCGTTTGGGCTATTGTGTGTATTGGCTTCCAAGGTGAATTCTTCGATGGGAGAGAACCGAACCATGAAGCTAGCGCAGATGAATTGAAGATGCTGCAATACAATGCTCAAGCTTGTGATATCCTCTTCAACAGATTGTGCCCCGAAGAATTCAACAAAATCAGCCGTATTGAGAATGCAAAGGAAATCTGGGATACTTTGATTGATATGCATGAAGGTACCGACTCCGTCAAGGAATCCAAATTGTATGTGCTCCAAAGTCAACTTGACAAGTTCAAAATGAATGATGGTGAAGGTGTCGCTGAAATGTACTCTAGGCTTGCTCTTATCACAAATGAGATTGCAGGCTTAGGAAGTGAAGAGATGACCAACAGATTCATCATCAAGAAGATCCTAAGAGCATTGGATGGAAAATATGATACCATGTGCACATTGATCCAAATGATGCCCAACTACAAGAATCTCAAGCCAACGGAAGTCACTGGAAGAATTGTTGCTCATGAGATGTCACTCAAGGATAAGGAGGGACTTCATAACAAGTCAAGTGGTGCTTACAAAGCCTTATGTGAAGCTCCCACATCATCAAGTGAGAAACAAACCTTCAATGAAGAATTGAGCTTAATGGTGAAGAACTTCAACAAATTCTACAAGAGTAGAAGCAAAGAAAGAAGCTCCAAGTCAAGGTCCTACAATGACAAAAGATCTTCCAGTCGAGAGCACAATTGCTACAATTGTGGGAGACTCGAACACTATTCCAATGAGTGTACGACACCCTACAAAAGAAGAGAAGATTCTCCCAAGAGAAGAAGTAGAAGAGAAGAATCACCGCCAATAGAGAGGAGGAGTAGAGATGATCGTTATGAACGAAGAACATCCCGGAGAAGCAAGGATTCGGAAAGGAAGGACAAGTCATCAAAGAGCTACACAAAATGAAGACATCAAGCTCATGTTGGTGAATGGGTATCCGGTTCTGACTCTGAACATCACTCCGAGAGAAGCTATCACTCCGACTCCGAACATACTCAAGATGAAGGTGTTGCTGGTCTAGCACTTGTGTTAACCAACTCCTACGGCATATTTGATTCACCAAATGAAGGACTTGGAAGATGCTTCATGGCTAAAGGCCCTAAGGTAACACACCCCAAGTATGTTGATTTCAATACTGATGAAGATGACTTGTTAGGTGATGATGATTTACTTGTTGACAACTCTAGTGATGAATACTATGATGAAACGTCAATTAATCATGCTAAACAAGATAAAACGAATGACAATGATAAGGAGAAGATTGAGCTTCTAGCTAAAGAACTAAACACTCTTAAGTTAGCTAAAGAAACTATCTTAGAAGATCATCGAGAACTTTTAAGGGCTCATGAGAAGCTACGCTTTGAAAAGCTCAACCTTGAGCAAGAGCATGAGTTCTTAAAGGCAATCAATGATGATCTCCGTAACAAAAGTTCTTCTTACATTGCCAAGCGTTTACTCTTATCTACTTACATGCCTCAAGTCAAGTCTAATAACAAGAACAAGAAGGATTCTTCCTCTAGTAGTAACAATAATCATGCTAAATCCAATATTGTTGCTTCTAGTAGTTCTCTTGATTTTGATTCCACTAATGATTCTCTTAGCCAAGTTACACTTGAGCAAGAAAATAGCTTATTGAAGGGAATTATAGAGAAAGGTGTATACAAGAGCCTTGCCGGGAGTAAGCAATTCGAGGAAATTGTACACAAGCAAGGAAGGCACCGTAAGAACCAAGGTGTTGGTTTTGAACGAAAGTTCAATGCCAATGGAGTTGAGTGGGAATAAGATCAATATCCCAAGACGAAGTTTGTTCCTCAACAAGGGAAGTATGATCCTACTTCCTTCAAGGGGACACATGCTCAAGATGATCTTCCACCACAAGACCACAAGCACAAAGGCAAGGACAAGCTTCAAGAGGAGATTGATGCATTTGAAGAAGCTCCTAAGACCTTGGTCAAGTGGGTTCCCAAGACTACGTCAAGTTCTACTTCATCAAGCACGACTACAACTCCAAGGATTCCCATCAAGATGATGTGGATCCCGAAGAAGAAGAACTAGAGAGTTCTTGAGGGTGACTCCGCCAACATTCTTCACTCATATCATTATGGCAAGGACAAGTGCAATCAACTTCGACATCTTGCACTAGTTCAAGGAGTCACAAACCCTCTTGTTGGTAAGACAAGGGACAAGGTAACCTAATGTTTTCATGGACATCATCTTGTGTGTGCATCACTCTATGTGTATGGATATACTTGTTTGTTCCTTGTGGGACTAACCCGTGTAGGTATTGAAAGTGCAACTCACTCCAAAGGATTGCTCCAAATGATCTTCACCAACATTGAGCATCCACATCTTCAACACCTACATGAAGTCATCATCGACAAAACCCAAGGTTAGTTCATCCCTCTTAGGGGGGATCTCACATCTAGGGGGAGCTTAACTCTAAGAATTGAGTCAAAGCAACTCTAATGATGTGAACACATCAATGCATTATGTAAAAGTGGTAACCCCACTTGAGCTTAAACGATGAGTATGACCTATGATCAAATGTTCTCATTTGACTCCTAAGTCAATATACTCATATATAGATGACCTAGTCATCCCCAATTGCTTGATAGATGCTAGAATTGGTTGTGCATGCTTTGCCACATATTTCATTTGCCATTTTATTGTGTGAGCATTTTGGTTGCATATTTAACTCATTCGAGGACATCCACTTGTTGCTTTGATTGATTGGCTTCTTTTTCTTTTGCCAAGTGGATGAACAAGAATGCCTAAGAACCTTCTCTAGCTATCTATGCTTTTCTTGTCTCAAACTCTATTCATGCTACATCACAAAATTTGATCAAGTCAGATTCAAACCACTCTGTGTGAGGAGCACTCGGAGTCCCCGATTCGTCATGGACTTAAACTTCCAAAACTTCTTTGTGTGTTTCGGTCTGACCAATTCTTCCATTTTGGTCATACCGAGATCACTAAGTCGATCTAGGTTTTCAATCTCGGTGCAACCGATTTGAACTTTTCGGTCTCACCGAGTTGCTGTAACTGTCAACAGTTATGCATCTCGGTGCCACCGAGTTGTTCCACTCGGTCACACCGATAGGGTCGGGCTATATATACTCACGGGCAAAAATTTGGAAACCTTCTCCAAACCTCTTCGCCCGCGCATAGCTCGCTCTGCCTCCAAGGTCTCCGGATTGTCGACTTCGTCGCCAGCCGCCTCCAGTCGCTGTCTCCGCCGCCATCAACGGAATTCATCCCCGCCGTTGCCGCCATAGTGAGTTCATTGCCAAACTAGGGTATGGACTCGATCACAGTGCTATCCCCGTCCGATTCCTAGCACATTGTGTTCATTATAATTCTTGACGCGATTGAAACGCATCTATCTAGTCAAAACAATCCTTAGATTAGATGTGAATTGAAAAATTAGGGTTAGGTTTCCGCCGAAACCATCTCGGACCCACCGAGTTGAAAAACTCGGTTCCACCAATTCGACTGAGGCCATTGCATAAGTGATTCTCGGTCTGACCAAGAATTGCGAATCGGTGTGACCGATTTTAGAACTCTGTAAAACCCTAGCAGTCTCGGTGCCACGGAACTGTGACTCAGTTTGACTGAGTTCACTAGTTTAGGTTCCAAAAGCTGCTTCGGTATCACCGATTTTGCAAATCGGTTGATCTGAAATGCTTTCTGTGGAAAACTAAAACTAAGTTTTTGAATCACTCTTTTGCAAAAACCTCTGCATTTTGTGATGCTCATCCATTCTATCTCAACTACATCTATTCACAGGGTCAGCAGTCAGTGTTTGCAGCATGTCAGACCAAAGTGACAGCCAGAACAGGGAAGAGGAGCAGATTCACATGAGTGAGGGCACTAGTCCCTCTAGCACCTCAGATGAGGGCAGCAGGAGCACTCCTAGCAATTTGCCCAAAGCAGCCACAAGGACCAGAAGGAAGAGAACCTCCGACTCTGAGGATGAAGAATATGTGGCACCTGAAGATGAGGCTACTTCCAAGAAGATAGTGCTCAAAAAGGAGTATGGCTTAGCTAAGACCACAAAGCCTGGACTAAACAGGAAGGTCCCTGCCAAGAGGACACCTATGCTGAAGGTTAGAGGATCAACTCAAGAACCTGAGAAACTTGATCCCAAAGAGGTTGCTGCAGAAGGAAAGAAGAGGAAGGAAAGGGTCAAGAAGACCATGGCCAGAGTTGTTGGACAACCTTCCATGATGGAAGAGGAGGAGGAAGAAGAGGTTGCTGCACCTGCACCAGCACCCAAGGCACAAAAGCTTATGGGTGATGCTATAAGGTCAGGGGCTGCAACATCAAAGCCCAAAGAAGCACCCAAAGCTACCTCTAAGGCCAAGTCTGCACCTAAAAGGAATACCAGGAGCATACCAGCTGCCGAGAAGAACAAGGCCCCAGTGCCTGAAGTTGCTGCTGAGGAAGAAGATGAAGGACAAGTTCTGAGGAAGCTGAAACCCAAGACTCTAGACCACAATGATGCTCATCCAGTGGCTGAGAACATGAAGCTGAGGAAGGATGCAGGGCTCAGGCAGTGGAGATTGTCTGATCCCTATGCAATCAGAAGGAGGACTGCTGTTGATTACAGGTTCCACACTAAGGAACAACAGGATTTTTATGAGACTGTGTTGTTGGATAAGAAGCCCATAGTTTGTGACATGAGGTGGGTAGACTGGAAATACATGAAGGAAAATGAGGATCACTACCCAAGAGTGTTTGACAGTTTTAAGGCTTGTGGAGTTGATGAGTTTGCTGGACAGAAGTTCACAAACTGGAATGATGAGCTAGTAATGCAATTCTACTCCACAACTCACTTTTATCCTGATGGCAGAATAGTCTGGATGTCTGAAGGTACAAGGTACCAATCCACTATTGAAGAATGGGCTGAACAGATCAATGCACCAGAGGAGAGTGAAGATGACTTGGATGTCTACTCCAAGAAGAAGAAGGATCACAAATCTATGTCACACATGTACAAGGATATCCCAGACAAGGCACTTGAGACTTTCAAGTTTGGGTCTGTCCATTTTCTTCTGTCAGGGCTGCCAACGATCAACTGGATCCTAAGGCACACTCTCTTGCCCAAGTCAGGTGACCACAACATGATAAGAGGGCATGCAATAAATTTGCTACACATATTTGATGTGTCACAGAAATTCAAGGTCATGAGCCTCATAGTTGAGACTATCAAGAGTACAGCAGCAGACCAGAAGAGAAGTTGTGGGTATGCCCCACAAATCTAGGAGCTGATCAACTCCAAGATGGGCACAGGAAAATACTTGTTGGATAAGGAACACTTTACTATCTATCCAGATTTTGAGGACAATCAAGTTGTCATGAATGAGAATGAACCATCCTCAGTGCAAGCTCAAGAGAAGAAGGAGAAGGCAAAGAAGGAGAAGGCTGCCAAGATGCCAACTTTAGAGGAGGCATCTGAGTACTTTTTGAAGAGCAAGCAAGACTAGCTTGGTTACTTAATAGCATCAACTCTGAGGATTGAGAAAGGGTTGGCCACCCTAACTCAAAACCAGGAGAGCCTGGAAAGAATCATGGAACAAAAGTTCTATGACCTAGATGTGAAAGTAACTGAGATCCAGTCAATTGTGGAGCAGCTACAGGATGACATGCATGAGAGGAAGGGCAGGACAACCACTGATGCATTTCCTAGAGTGCCTCGAGCTCAGAGATCAGTTGCAGAGCTTGTGACAGACACCAGAGCCACTTCATCTGCACCAGCTATAGCTCCAGTGTAACCAGCTCCAGCACCAACTCCTCCAGATCTATCCACATCAACTGAAGTCTTCGTCCAAGGAGCCATCTCTACACCACCACCTGAAGATCAAGCCTGAGAGACGAAATAGTACTATGCATTTTCTAGGAACTTTTTGGTAACTTGTTGCCAAAGGGGGAGAAAAATGTATAGATCATAGGCTTCAAGAGAGAGAGTTTGCTTTTGTTCTCTCTTGTCTTCGTGGTTGAACTTTATTTGCTTTTGCTTGCTTGAGATACTACGTTATTGTCTATGTGATACAATAATAATCATGTGTTTGATCATGTGCTACATTTATGATTGTTAGATGACATTATCCCATTTATCTTTATATGATCATTCACTTTGCTTGGTGATGAGTGCATGTATTCAATCTTTATTATTTTGAGCGCTCCACCAAGATGTATGTGACATGGAAGAGTAACCCATGAGCCTAACTCCTTGTGCATTTGCACTCCAAAGCAAATCTTAAACTATGCACAAATTTAGGGGGAGCTCTTGCTTATCACATACTTCTCAAAGCGACGATGTTTTTCAATCTTATTATCATTTGTCAAAGCTTTGATCTATATGTTGTCATCAATTACCAAAAAGGGGGAGATTGAAAGTGCAACTATCCCTAGGTGGTTTTGGTAATTCCTAACAACATGTAGCTCATTGAGCTAATACTATTCTAAGGCAAATATTTCAGGAAAAGCTCAATGAATGGCATGGCATGGATGAGGAAAGTGGATCCCTCAAAATACCAAGGATAAAAGGATTGGCTCAAGCTCAAAATCTCAAGACTCTACATTTTATATTTTAGTGATCCAAGATCACATTGAGTCTATAGGAAAAGCCGATACTATCAAGGAGGGATGAGGTGTTGCTTGATGAGTTTCTTGCTTTAAGTGCTTAGTGATATGCTCCAAAAAACCCTCAACTACTTTCTCATATCCACATATGACCCAAACCTAAAGTCAAACTCGGCCCCACCGATTCTTTCTATCCGGCGCCATCGAGTTCAGATGTCATAGCCACTGCCACAAACCCTAGGCAAATCGGTCTCACCGATAGGGATCTCGGTCTCACCGAGATGGGATTGTAATCTCTATGTTTCCCTTCGTAACGTTTCGGTCTAACCGAAGTGAGCGATCGGTCCCACCGAGATTGCAATGTAAACTCTCTGTTTCCTTTTTATAACATTTCAGTCCCACCGAAAAGAGCAAATCGGTCCCACCGAGTTTACGTGACCAATTCTCTTGTTAGCTTATTACCAAAATCGGTCCCACCGAGTTTGTGTAATCGGTCTCACCGAGATTAAGTTATGCCCTAACCCTAACCATATCGGTCCTACCGAGTTGCATGTCGGTCCCATCAAAATCACTAACGGTCACTAGGTTTACTAAATCGGTCCGACCGAGTTTGTTGATTCGGTCCCACCGAGATTGGTAAATTGTGTGTAACGGTTAGATTTTGTGTGGAGGCTATATATACCCCTCCACCTCCTCTTCATTCGTGGAGAGAGCCATCAGAACAAACCTACACTTCCAACTTACCATTTCTGAGAGAGAACAACCTACTCATGTGTTGAGGCCAAGATATTCCATTCCTACCATATGAATCTTGATCTCTAGCCTTCCCCAAGTTGCTTTCCACTCAAATATTCTTTCCACCAGATCCAAATCCTGTGAGAGAGAGTTGAGTGTTGAGGAGACTATCATTTGAAGCACAAGAGCAAGGAGTTCATCATCAACACACCATTTGTTACTTCTTGGAGAGTGGTATCTCCTAGATTGGCTAGGTGTCACTTCGGAGCCTCCGACTAGATTGTGAAGTTGAACCAAGGAGTTTGTAAGGGCAAGGAGATCGCCTACTTCGTGAAGATCTACCGCTAGTGAGGCAAGTCCTTCATGGGCGACGGACATGGTGGGATAGACAAGGTTGCTTCTTCGTGGACCCTTCTTGGGTGGAGCCCTCCGTGGACTCGCGCAACCGTTACCCTTCGTGGGTTGAAGTCTCCATCAACGTGGATGTATGATAGCACCACCTATCGGAACCACGGCTCAAAAATCACCATGTCTCTAAACTGCGTTTGAAATCTCCAAACCCTTCCCTTTACATTCTTGCAAGTTGCATGCTTTAATTTCCGCTGCTCATATACTCTTTGCATGCTTGCTTGAATTGTGTGAAGATTGCTTGACTTGTGCTAAGATAGCTAAAATCTGCCAAAGACTAAAATTGGGAAAAGGTTAAGTTTTTAATTGGTCAAATAGTCTAATCACCCCCCCCCCTCTATACATACTTCAAGATCCTACATTTAGCCATTACGATCTCGAGGTAGATCAACTCTTGTAACCCCTATACTCATTGAATACAATCAAGCAAGATGTATGGTTTTACCTCCTTTAAGAGGGCCCGAACCTGGGTAAACATCGTGTCCCCATTGTCCCTTGTTACCATTGATCCTTAGACTCACAGCTTGGGCCCCCCTACACGAGATCTGCCGATTTTGACACCGACAGTGGGCTGGCAAACAAGCCCAAAAGGAGGCCCACTCGACTTAACCAGCCAGAGGGGATCAAGGGGGAATTAAATTAGATGACAAGCTTAGCTCCGACGCACTAACCGACCCATTGGGCCCCCGGCCTGTAACCAGGTCCACCACTAGGGCCAGCCTCGACAAGGCATCTGGCCCTAGGGTTTCCCTACCCGACGCAAGCGCCATCTCCGCCCTACCAACCACGGGCGGGGACGAGGCACCAGATCTCAGCGCCCCAGGCTGTCATCCCGACGGCAGCACAGGCGATGAAGACGAGACCACAGGCAAAGGGGAAGGCGATGAGCTCGACGACAACAAAACCTGATCAGGGAGGAGGGGAGAGAGACCCAGCGGCCATTCGCACCGACCAGATCTATGGTTGCGCCGCCGCACGACATGCCACCCTACATCCGCCGCCGACAAGGCCACCACATGACCACGACCCTCGGAGCAAATTTTCTTATCTTAGATTGCCCTCGCGGGCGGGATGGCGGGGGAGGGGCAGCGGAGGGAGCACCGTCCTCCTTCGGATATGAGGAGTATCCGTCAAGCGCCTAGAACCGATTGGTCGAGGAGTCGGGGGAAGGGGACGGAGAAGACGAGCCGTAGAGGGCGGATGGCGATGGGGGGGAGGACCGACCAAGGGGGAGGGCAACGAGAGCGCGGGGGGGGGGGGGGAGGAGGGCCCCGGGGCCTCGGCCGCCGTCGCGGTCGCCAGAGGGGACCGGGGGGGGGGGGGGGTTGGACTGCTCACTGATCTGTAGACTGATTACTAGGATTGCTATAAAAAGACAAATTAAATGAACATCAATATTGCATTGATGTTTTCTCAGGAGGTCATCTGAGCGAACGAACGTTCTGTATAGGAGGCTCGTTTGAGCAAACAACATCACGAGAAAGTGCACTTCTAACTTACAGAAAGTTCTTCCACGCTGAAAAGGAAAAAAAATGCCATGCTAGCAGAAAAAATTATTAGGAATTTGTCATGTTGCAGCAAAGTAAATTGACGTGTGTTTTAGCAATTTATCATGGTGCAACATAGAAAATGTCAGGCTAAAAAGAAAAGAAAATTTGCCACACATGTTCATGAATTTTCATGCTATATCAGATAGGCTTGCAATGCTCCATAAGAGAATTGCCATGCTATATGAAAATAAATTTTGCCTACGTCTTCAGGAATTGCCATGCTGACAGAACCACATTGTCATGCCAGATTTTCGATAAGGACTATCAGATAGACTATTGAAAATTGCCATGCTTCGATGCAAATTTTTTCATCTGGCTGTGATTTTGATGCGAGGTTAAGGGATAAGACAGGGGCGTGAACAAACATTCAGTGTCATACGCTCAAAATGATGCATTGAAGCTAATAGGGATTGACATATGCGTCAGTGATTTGCACACAAGAATTAGACGTACTAAAGAGCGTTCTCTAGGAAAACCATTAGTAGGAAGCATCAACTCAATAGTTTTCCGAACAAACTCTACTATATCAATCTTCCTAGGGTTAAAGGCCTCCCATTCAATCGAGGACATTGGTTTTTTATTGGGTTCCCAATTTTGACTTGGTCAATAATATTTTTAGAAGTTCTCTCATTCAAATGAAGTGTTTAATTTTAAATTTAGTTCAGGATTTGGACCGGTCAATGATTTCTCAAATCAATCGGTAAACCACCGGCCTCTGCATCTGGACAATGCATGCGGCCATTTTATTAATTATTCACAAAGACTTTATAATGTAGTGCATTAGTAAGCCTGGAGCCACCATCTTAGCAACATGTGTCGCTACTTCTATCGCCTTTATTTAGTGGTGCCGAATGTCCGAGCCTAATACCAAACAGACGTCACACTAAAATCTAACATCTAAAGCCGGATACCCCATCCTAGCCACATACCGGGACTGGGTCACACACCGATCCGGCGCACTCACTGAACCCGCCACCGCCGTCTTCCAACGATCCATCTCCATAGCAGGGACTGACGCAAACCTTGTTAGCCTGCAGTCGACGCCACCATGACGTCAAACAGCGTCACCGCCCTGCGCTCGACCATCCAGCCGCATCCGTCGACGATATTCACATGCACCATGTCGCCAAAACTCGTCGTCATCAACACGGTAGATGCAACGTCGCACCACCTGGTAACCACCACACCGTCGGCACTGCTAGAGCTACGCGGAGCCCCACCACCCGCAGCATCCCGCCTCTGAATACGAGGTCCTCCCCAGACGGCGCCTCCATGGAGAATACGACGTGCAGGACGCCGCCACCGCCCAATCCACACTGGATTTTGGACTTTCGTCCTGGAGGGATTCGGGAGTGGATAGGACAGACCTCGGCTTCGCCTCTAAGGAGGATAACAACATGGAGTGATGTCGTCGATGCCGGGTCGAACAAGCCGACCAAAGTTTTCTCCGGTCCCATCCTATACCACCAAACCTCCGTCTGCTCCGGATCCGGCAATTGCCATGAACCAAAACCTGCAGAGATGAAAGAGCCATGGGGTTCAGCCCACCAGGAAGGAGGACAGAGAAGAACCCAATGTAGAACTCCAGACGCCGAATCCAGCGATCCGACGTGGTCAACGACGACCACCACCACCTCGCGGCGGCCGACCGATTCCAAAGACAGAATCTAGATGGATCTGATATGGATCCGGCGGCACCTGCGACCACCGGTCAAATCCAACGCAGCCACCACTTCACCACAAGCATGCCGTCGTCACCGCGCCGTGCAGGCATCGCCTGGAGACCCGCCCGCCGCGCCGCTGGACCCGGCGCTCGCCCGATGCACCTCCCGATCTCGTTGCCCCGCGCCAGCCGTGACGGAAGAGGTGAGGAGAAGCCCAGCCGCCGCCCTGCCGGCCAGGCTTCGCCCGGCGGCGCTGCGGACGACAGCGAGGAGGGGGGGGAAGCGGAGGAGGCCAAGAGGTAGGGCGGCTAGGGTTCCCCTCGGGTCGCCCGTGGGGGCGACGCGTGGGGCGGCTTGTGTCTACCTCGACCTAGAAAATGAGAGAGATTTTCACTTTCCGGCCTCTGCACCAACTAAGGATGCATACAACCATTTTAGTATGAGTACCAAGATAAAAATGGTCCTTAGAAGTATAAAAATACATTAGCCTCGCAGACACTCTTTGTAGCACCAATATGATTTTGGATTGAGTTCCCAATTTTGTCTTGGTCAACAATTTCTCAAGAAGCTCCCTCATTCAAGTGAGGTATTTAATTTTGAATTTGATTCATGATTTTGATTGGTCAATGATCTCTCAAATCAATTCATAACAACCAGCTTATGAAAATAAATCAGTCTAGCATCAACATGCGACACTGTAACACCACTGCAAAAAACTTTCCTGCATATGTGTGGGTTAATTTGCAAATAACACATAATTATACACCAGAAAGAGACCATCAAAATACTTCATTATAAACAAAAAACACTTCGGTTCTAAAAAAACACTTCTTCATCTCCACACAGCAAACGAAAGACTTTTATTTATGAATTCTCAACGACACCAACCTTGCAGCGAAGCGCGCCCGATCATCCTTGTAGTTTACACCAAACCCAATCAATGCTGATATGATTCTTGAGCCCCAGTGTGGGCCAAGAACAGAGTCCAGTGAATCAATACTCCCTCCGTTCCTTGATATAAGGTGTATAGATTTTTGAGAAAAATTCCGAAATATAAGGTGTATTGCACTGCACCACTCGTTTGGATAAATTTTTGAGGGATTTGTTTACATTTCCTTATATCACGCAAGCTCCTCTATTTTCTCATGTCAATTAGTCATGTGTAATGTCGCCCAAAGCTTGTGAAATTTTCCCTCCATATGTGTTCTTTAATTTCCGTGCCAAAAACTATACACCCTATATTTAGGAATGGAGGGAGTATTATTTTCGCAGTTCAGATCTCATGAAACCACTTTTGCTTAAGTTGGGCTTACACCAATTGGACAAAACCATGATTCAAAACCTTGGATAGTATCTCAATTAGTACTGCTTAAAATAATGACAAAATTTGGGGAGAACGGAGCAATAGAATTACACATGGCTCTTTATTATTCTTTCCGAGACTCAGGAAGAAAGAGCATTATGAGGGAACTACACAACAAAGAATATGAAAAGTGAAAGTGACAGAGCGACTAACAGAGCAAACTGCACATCACTCAGCAGTTTCAGCGACTCAAAATGGAAAGGATAAATATATGAAATGACAGTAAGAAACTTAGCACTGACTACCATACAACAAGACCAGTGTAGAGCGTCGCTTCAATGTCTAATGCTTCTTCTCACTTCCCAGGAGCAACATGATCCCGTCTTGACGAACTTGAGAGGCGGCAGACCAAGAGAATGCCATGCTCTTAGGCAGATGCCTTGTCGAACTTGAGGGGCTTCACCACCTCCCAGGTGAAGTCAGCATCATCGCGGCCAAAGTGACCATAAGCAGCAGTCTTGATGAACCTGTTTCCACCTTTCTTCAAGTCCAGGTTGATGCTGATCATCCCGGGCCTGAAGTCAAAGTTCTCCTTCACGAGCTTGAGGATCTCCCTGTCGGGGATCTTGCCGGTGCCGTAGGAGTCGACGAACACAGACAAAGGCTCAGGCACACCAATGGCGTATGAGATCTGCACGATGCAGCGGCGTGCGAGGCCGCTGGCGATGATGCTCTTGGCAGCCTGCCTGGCAATGTAGGCGCCACTGCGGTCGACCTTGGTTGGGTCCTTGCCAGAGAAGGCACCGCCACCGTGGGCTCCCCAGCCACCATAGGTGTCGATGATGATCTTGCGGCCGGTGAGACCGGCGTCACCATGAGGGCCGCCGATGACAAAGCGGCCAGACGGGTTCAGGTGGAAAATGGTGTTCTCATCGAGGTACTTCGCGGGGATCACCGGCTTGATGACATGCTCCTTGAGGTCCGCGGCAATCTCGTCGTTGGTGACGGTCTCGTCGTGCTGGGTGGAGATGAGGACGGTGTGCACACGAACAGGTACCATGGCACCATCCTCGTTTAGGTACTCGACTGTGACCTGGGTCTTTCCGTCAGGCCTGACCCAGGCGCAGGTGCCATTCTTGCGGACCTCCGTGAGGCGAGCTCCAAGCTTGGTGGCAAGCACGTGGCTGAGGGGCATCAGCTCAGGGGTCTCATCGGTGGCATAGCCGAACATGATGCCCTGGTCACCGGCGCCGACTTCTTCGGGACGCTTGGTGAAGTGTCCATGAACACCCTGGGCAATGTCAGGGGACTGCTGCTCGATGTTGACGAGCACCTTGCAACGGTCGGCGTCGAGACCAACGTCATCAGAGATGAAACCGATGTTGCGGCAGGTGTCACGCACGATCTTCTCATAGTCGACGGTGGCCTTGGTGGTGATCTCGCCCAAGACCATGACCATGTTGGTCTTGGTGACGGTCTCGCAGGCGACCTTGCTGTCGGCATCCTGGGCCAAGCAGGCATCCAAGACGGCGTCGGAGACTTGGTCACAGAGCTTGTCGGGATGGCCCTCGTTCACAGACTCGGACGTGAAGAGGAACGTCTCGGCTGCCATTTCTTTAGTGCTAGCGATGCCCTGCAAATAGAAGAAATTCCGACAATTAGAATGAAACTCCAACGAGAAATTACCCGTGTATTTTTCCATTAGTCAGAAAAGGCGACTAAAATCACGGTACTGTCCCCAAGTACAGAGAATATAGACGCAGCACACGCCTCACAGCCTGGAAATAAGCCAGAGCAGCAGAAAACACCCCAAAACAAGAAAAATAACAAATATATCCCTGAGGGGGTTGATTGGTCAACCACCCTGCATCTGCCGCCATCGGAGGAAGGAGCGGCGAGAGCTTCGGGTCGAAGACCCGCCGACATCTCACTGTGGCACATCGTCTGGGGACCACCCCCTGCCCAACGAGCCTCAGATCCGAAGTCCCCGGTCGACCACGTCGAGGAGAAACACCGGAGCCGCCTGCCGACGACTAATCAACCCTGCGCCAGAACAGAAGCCGCCACCGCCGTCTCCATCAGAAGCAGCACCGGCCGGCGACTCCCCGTACACATCCACCCGGCCACACAGGAACCCAAGAGCCAACAGCCGCCGTGAGGACTACGCAGCCGGAGGAACAAAAATCCATAGCGACGCCGAGTACGCCCGGATCCGGATACACCAAGCTCGCCGCTCCGACGAGGAGCCGCAGCACACTTATTGGACGTAGCGCCGCCGCCTGGACAGCGCGACCCACACACCTACTCCTACTCTCTACACACCGGCGCAGAGGACCCAGGGTTCCTCCCCCCTCCCACCGTCGCCGAAGGGACAAGCGGAGGAGAGATGACCCCCCGCCTCGCCGTCGCGAACGAGGAAGACGCGGTCACCCCCTTTCGCCTCTCTTGGGGACTGTCGCCGATGACAGACTAATATTCTCCATGTTCAGGACGTGCTACTGCCAAACTAGCCATGTTCTTCGCATCACGATACATCTAGTACTACTAGTAATTACGCCACCCACGTATGATGAAGAAAAACGATGAATTAGACATGAAAGATCGAAAACATGAACAGGGCGTGGGGCGGGGAGGCCAACCTTGCGCTGCTTCTACTGCTCGATCGGGAGGCCGATGAACCGAAGGGAGGGAAGAGGCGGAATGTGAGCACGGCGTTGTACCAAGATCCCGGCTGCGCCTTATATAGCGGCGGAGGCCGCTGCGAGGTCGTGCGTGTTGCTGGTGCGCGTCGGACTGCACAACCTGTGCTGCGGTCGTTGGTGAAGCACTTCACCTCACCAACCCCCATTATTTGGCGGTGGGTCAGATCACCTACCACCCGATTTATTTTCTTCTCCACTTGACTAAGTTTTTTTTTAGGATCTCCACTTGCCTGACTGAGCTGCGTAATAATCTCCACTTGCTTAAGTGAGCTGCATAATAATCTACACACCATGCGGTAGGCGTGGTGGTCAATTTCACGTTGCTTTGCCGGAGGCATGGATAGCGCAGCCCAGGATCGGATACTATCAAAGGTGCGTTTGATTGCAGCGGTGGGCAGTGCGCTCTTTCTTTCCTTTTGCGGGAATAATACTTGTATTACTCAATTACCAGGTCCTTACAATCCTCTTGGACAAACTTCAAAACATACTCAGGGCCCGAACCGACCCACGTAATTGTTCGGCCCTCTACTCTAGCAAAACTAGCTAGTCCGTCACTCGTTTTATTTTGACAACGAGGAACAAGAGTAATACAAGATTGCCTAAGACTCAACAGTAACTTAATTTGTGATAAGGGCATCTCCAATGGCAACCTGCAAACTTTCCCTGCATCCGTCCGTGGATACGGGTGCAGAAGGCGGCCATCGAATAATAACCGCATATATTTCAACTACTCTTTGAATCAACCGGACGAAATACATGTAAACACAGCGAATTTCATATAAACCGGACGAAAACATTTTCACTTTAGACATATTTTAACTAAAATGGTAAAATTATGTGCACGTACGGTCATACGGAGCTTCATTCTCACGATACAAATACACTACACTACTCTATGGCCGTCCCGGTTGTTCCCTTTGTCTTCCCCATGTCCGGCATCCCGCTCATCGAACTGCCGAGAACCCCGGAGGCATTGGCGGAGCCACCTCCCGGCTAGCCGGGGCAGCTGCCCGGGCTGTGCCATGCATTCTCCTTTGACCACTAGCAGCTAATGGAGAGCCAAGCATCATTTTGCAGGGGCAAACAACCAGCAGGCAGGAGCGTCATGTACTTTGCCCCGGCTCACCGGCTGAGCTGGCTCCGCCACTGCCAAAGGTATATTCTTCGCGCGTATCTTCTCTATGTCCGGTTGTGCCGCTCATCGGGATGGCAAAGGGAGGGATCTCCACTTGCCTAAGTGAGCTGCGTAATAATCTCCACTTGCCAAAGTGAGCTGCGTAATACTCCCACCGTCCGAAAATACTTGTCGGAGAAATGGATAAAATAGATGTATCTAGAACTTAAACACGTCTAAATATATTCATCTCTGCGACAAGTATTTTTGGACGGAGGGAGTAATCTACACACCATGCGGTAGGCGTGGTGCTCAATTTAACCTTGCTTTGCCGGAGGCATGGATAGCGCAGCCCAGGATACGATCGGGTACTATGAAGGTGCGTTTGGTTGCAGCGGTGGGCAGAGCGGCAGAGATGGTCTGGGTCAAAGAAAAAGAGTTTTGATTATAAGGGCATCTTCAACGGCGACCTGCAAACTTTTCATGCGTCCGTCCACGGACAGGAGACCTGTCCGCGGATACACGTGCAGAAGGCGGCCATTGAACAATGCCTACATATATTTCAACTACTCTTTGAATCAATCGGACAAAATATATGTAAACGGGCGGGTTATACCATGGGGTCATATCCCCAACATTAGCCTTAGATTGACTTGAATTTATTCATGTCAAGCTTCGGATCGATAATAATTTCGGGTCATCTTCCTTTTGAATCTGCATCATGGTCGGGTTATAGGTTCCGGCTTATGATACTCTCACACTTGTCATTTTCTATCTCTTTGAAAGTATAACGTCATCATCCAGATTTTCACGAGCTCAAGCGTGACATCATAGCGAATCTTTTATGTATATCTGTCAAACCCGAAAATCGAGGCATCCCTTACTCGAAAAGTTATTACGCCTCCTCTATTTTCGCGCCTGCCTGTTCTCCTTCTCTTTTTTCCTTATAAATATACCCGTAGGGGTTCTTTTTCCACTTTTACCTCTTCACCCCTCTAGTCGTCTTCTTCCTTGCGCCTCGGTCTTCCACAACCAAAGCTCCGCCACCGCACGACTGCAAGCCCTCCGGCGACATCGTCTGTGTTCTCTGCTTCGCGCACATCGTCGTCGAAGCTGCTCAAGAACTCCCTCGAAACACCCACTGCATCGAGGTATGTTTGATCTCCTCTTTTAGATCTGTAGAAATACCCCATTGTTCCTCGCATCTCGTTGTAGTTCATCGGTGTTCTTTGCGGTTCATCACCATAATTTGGGATATATTTAGTTTGTTTTGTGCTACTCATAGAAACATTGCGGTGGCAATTGCAATACCATTCTAGCATCTAGGAAACTCACATTGCCATTCAATCTTGTCAATGGACCTGCTATTGCTTCCACTGTGTGCTCTATGTTTTGATAAATGTTTCTTTTCCAATGCTTTTGTAGATCTGTGACTGCAAACGTTTCAATAGAAACTTGTTTCTGTCCCAACACTTAGCTGAAAAACCCAAAGTTTTCAAATAGGATGAGTCGCCTTATGTCTTGCTGGCTCATTGATACGTCCATTTTGCATCATGTTTTCTTACTGTTATTTATGATGTTTTTATCCATAATAATGCTTTTTGGAGTAATTCTAATGTCTTTTCTCTCATAATATGCAAGGTATACACAAAGAGGGAGAATTTTGGCAGCTGGAAATCTGGACCTGGAAAAGCTACGCCAGGCTACCTATTCTCCACAACTCCAAATAAGCTGAAACTTCACGGAAAATTTTTATGGAATATTTAAGGAATATTGGAGCAAATAACTACCAGAGGGAGCCCACCAGGTGGGCACAGCCCACCTGGGCGAGCGAGGGAGCCCAGGCGCGCCTTGGTGGGTTGTGCTCACCCAGGCCCACCTCCGGTGCCCATCTTCTGGTATATAGGTCATAGGTCATTTTGACCTAGAAAAATAAGGAGAAGACTTCTAGGATGGAGTGCCGCCGTCTCGAGGCGGAACTTGGGTAGGAGCACTTTTGCCCTCCGGCTGAGCGATTCCGCCGGGGGAACTTCCCTCCCGGAGGTGGAAATCATCGTCATCATCATCACCAACAACTCTCCCATCTTGGGAAGGGCAATCTCCATCAACATCTTCAACAACACCATCTCATCTCAAACCCTAGTTCATCTCTAGTGTTCAATCTTGTTACCGGAACTATAGATTGGTGCTTGTGGGTGACTAGTAGTGTTGATTACATCTTGTAGTTGATTACTATATGGTTTATTTGGTGGAAGATTATATGTTCAGATCCATTATTATGCTATTTAATACCCCTCTGATCTTGAGCATGATTATCTTTTGTGAGTAGTTACTTTTGTTCTTGAGGTCACGGGAGAAATCATGTTGGAAATAATCATGTGAACTTGATATGTGTTCGATATTTTGATAGAATGTATGTTATGATTCCCTTAGTGGTGTCATGTGAACGTCGACTACATGACACTTCACCATATTTGGGCCTAAGGGAATGCATTATGGAGTAGCAATTATATGATGGGTTGCGAGAGTGATAGAAGCTTAAACCCCAGTTTATGTGCTATTCCGTAAGGGACCGATTGGATCCAAAAGTTTAATGCTATGGTTAGAATTTATTCTTAATACTTTTCTCGTAGTTGCAGATGCTTGCGGGAGGGTTAATCATAAGTAGGAGGTTTGTTCAAGTAAGAACAACACCTAAGCACCAGTCCACCCACATATCAAATTATCAAAGTACTGAACACGAATTAAACCAACATGATCAAAGTGACTAGATAAAATTCTCGTGTACCCTCAAGAACACTTTGCTTATAATAAGAGACCGTTTTGGCCTGTCCTTTGCCTCAAAAGGATTGGGCTACCTTGCTGCACTTTTGTTTCTATTATTGTTACTTGCTCGTTATAAATTATCTTGCTATCAAACTACTCCGCTACTTACAATTTCAGCACTTGCAGACATTACCTTGCTGAAAACCACTTGTCATTTCCTTCTGCTCCTTGTTGGGTTCGACACTCTTACTTATCGAAAAAAGATACAATTGATCCCCTATACTTGTGGGTCATCAAGACTATTTTCTAGCACCGTTGTCGGGGAGTGAAGCGCCTTTGGTAAGTGGAATTGGTAAGGAAACATTTATATAGTGTGCTGAAATTTATTGTCACGTGTTACTATGGAAAACAATCCTTTGAGGGGTTTGTTAGGGGTATCTTCACCTCGACCGGAACTACAATTAGCTACCCCTCAACCTACTGCACCTACTGAAAATATTGAATATGAAATTCCTTCGGGTATGATAGAACAACTGCTAGCTAATCCTTATGCAGGAGATGGAACCGAACATCCTGATATGCACTTGATATATGTAGAACAAATTTGTGGATTGTTCAAGCCTGCAGGTCTACCCAGGTATGAAGTTATGAAAGAGGTTTTCCATTTATCTTTGAAGGGAAAAGCATTGGCATGGTATAGGCTATGCGATGATATTGGATCCTGGAATTGGAATAGTTTGAAATTGGAGTTCCACCAAAAAATTTATCATATGCATCTACTTCATTGTGATCGGAATTATATATATAATTTTTGGCCTCGTGAAGGAGAAAGTATCGCTCTAGCTTGGGGGAGGCTCAAGTCAATGTTATATGCATTCCCTAATCATGAGCTCTCAAGAGAAATTATTATCCAGAACTTTTATGCTCGACTTTCTCATAATGATCAAACCATGCTTGATACTGTAGGGGAACGCAGTAATTTCAAAAAAAATCCTACGCACACACAAGATCCATCTAGGTGATGCATAGCAACGAGAGGGGAGAGTGTTGTCCACGTACCCTCGTAGACCGAAAGAGAAAGCATTATGACAACGCGGTTGATGTAGTCGTACGTCTTCACGATCCGACCGATCCTAACACCGAAGGTACGGCACCTCCGCGATCTGTACACGTTCAGCTCGGTGACGACCCACGAACTCTAGATCCATCTGAGGTCGAGGGAGAGTTTCGTCAGCACGACGGCATGGTGGAGGTGATGATGAAGCTACAGGCGAAGGGCTTTGCCTAAGCACCGCAACGATATGACCGAGGTGGAAATCTGTGGAGGAGGGCACCACACACGGCTAAACAATCAACTTGTGTGTCTATGGGGTGCCCCCTCCCCCATATATAAAGAATGGAGGAGCAGGAGGGCCGACCCTCTCATGGCGCCGCCCAATGGGGGAGTCCTACTCCCGGTGGGAGTAGGATTCCCTCTTTCCCTAGTTGGAGTAGGAGAAGAGGGAAGGAGGAGAGAGGGAGAAGGAAAGGGGGGCGCCGCCCCCCTTCCCTAGTTCAATTCAGATCCAAGGGGAGGGGGTGCACGCCCTGCCCTGGCCGTCCCTCTCTCTCTCTCCACTATGGCCCATTAAGGCCCAATAACTCCCCGGGGGGTTCCGGTAACCCCCCCCCCCCGGTACTCCGGTAAATGCCCGAACTCACCCGGAACCATTCCGATGTCCAAACATAGCCTTCCAATATATCAATCTTTATGTCTCAACCATTTCGAGACTCCTCGTCATGTCTGTGATCACATCCGGGATTCCGAACAACCTTTGGTACATGAAAACACATAACTCATAATATCGATCGTCATCGAACGTTAAGCATGCGGACCCTACGGGTTCGAGAACTATGTAGACATGACCGGGACTCATCTCCGGTCAATAACCAATAGCGGAACCTGGATGCTCATATTGGTTCCTACATATTCTATGAAGATCTTTATTGGTCAAACCGCATAACATCATACATTGTTCCCTTTGTCATCGGTATGTTACTTGCCCGAGATTCGATTGTCGGTATCTCAATACCTAGTTTAATCTCGTTACCAGAAAGTCTCTTTACTCGTTTCATAATATATCATCCCATAACTAACTCATTATTCACATTGCTTGCAAGGCTTATAGTGATGTGCATTACCGAGAGGGCCCAGAGATACCTCTCTGATACACGGAGTGACAAGTCCTAATCTTGATCTATGCCAACTCAACAAACACCATCGGAGACACCTGTAGAGCATCTTAATAATCACCCAGTTACGTTGTGACGTTTGATAGCACACTAAGTGTTCCTCCGGTATTCGGGAGTTGCATAATCTCATAGTCTTAGGAACATGTATAAGTCAGGAAGAAAGCAATAGCAATAAAACTAAACGATCATTATGCTAAGCTAACAAATGGGTCTTGTCCATCACATCATTCTCTAATGATGTGATCCCGTTCATCAAATGACAACAAATGTCTATGGCTAGGAAACTTAACCATCTTTGATTAACAAGCTAGTCAAGTAGAGGCATACTAGGGACACTCTGTTTGTCTATGTATTCACACATGTACTAAGTTTCCGGTTAATACAATTCTAGCATGAATAATAAACATTTATCATGATATAAGGAAATATAAATAACAACTTTATTATTGCCTTTAGGGCATATTTCCTTCAGTCTCCCACTTGCTCTAGAGTCAATAATTTAGTTCACATCGTCATGTGATTTCACACCAATAGTTCACATCTTTATGTGATTAGTTCACATATCCATGTGACCAATACCCAAAAGGTTTACTAGAGTGAATAATCTAGTTCACATCACTATGTGATTAACACCCAAAGAGTGATCATGTTTTGCTTGTGAGAGAAGTTTAGTCAATGGATCTGCCACATTCAGAGCCGTATGTAGTTTGCAAATTTTCTATGTCTACAATGCTCTGCACGGAGCTACTCTAGCTAATCGCTCCCACTTTAAATATGCATCTAGATCGAGACTTAGAGTCATCCAAATTGGTGTCAAAGCTTGGATCGGCGTAACTCTTTACGACGAACTCTTTGTCACCTCCATAACCGAGAAACATTTCCTTATTCCATTAAGGATAATTTTGACCGTTGTTCAGTGATCCACTCCTGTATCACTATTGTACCCTCTTGCCAAACTCATGGTGAGGTACGCAATAAGTCTAGTACACAACATAGCATACTTTATAGAACCTATGAATGGAGCATAGGGAATGACTTCTTATTCTCTTTCTATTTTGTGCGTGGTCGGGTTTTGAGTCTTACTCAACTTCACACCTTTGCAACACAGGCAATAACTCTTTCTTTTATTGTTCCATTTTGAACTTACTTCAAAATCTTTGTCAATGTATGTACTTTGTGAAAGTCCAATTAAGCGTCTTGATCTATCTCTATAGATCTTGGTGCCCAATATATAAGCAGCTTCACTGAGGTCTTTCATCAAAAAACTCCTTTCAAACACTCTTTTATGCTTTCCAGAAAATTCTACATCATTTCCGATCAACAATATGTCATTCACATATACTTATCAAAAAGGCTGTAGTGCTCCCACTCACTTTCTTGTAAATACAGGCTTCACCGCAAGTCTGTATAAAACTATATGCTTTGATCAACTCATCAAAGCGTATATTCCAACTCCGAGATGCTTGCACCAGTCCATAGATGGATCGCTGGAGCTTGCACACTTTGTTAACACCTTTAGGATTGACAAAACCTTCTTGTTGCGTCATATACAACTCTTCTTTAAGAAATCCATTAAGGAATGCAGTTTTGACATCCTTTCGCCAGATTTCATAAAATGTGGCAATTGCTAACATGATTCAAACAGACTTAAGCATCGCTACAACTGAGAAAATCTCATCATAGTCAACATCTTGAATTTGTCAAAAACCCTTTTCGACAAGTCAAGCTTTGTAGATGGTAACACTACTATCAGCGTTCGTCTTCCTCTTGAAGATCCATTTATTCTCAATGGCTTGCCGATCATTGGGCAAGTCCACCAAAGTCCACACTTTGTTCTCACACATGGATCCTATCTCAGATTTCATGGCCTCAAGCCATTTCGCGGAATCTGGGCTCATCATTGCTTCCTCATAGTTCGTAGGTTTGTCATGGTCAAGTAACATGACCTCCAGAACAGTATTACGTACCACTCTGGTGCGGATCTTACTCTAGTTGACCTACGAGGTTCGGTAGTAACTTGTTCTGAAGTTTCATGATCATCATCATTAGCTTCCTCACTGATTGGTGTAGGAATCACTGGAACTGATTTCTGTGATGTACTACTTTCCAATTTGGGAGAAGGTACAATCACCTCACCAAGTTCTACTTTCCTCCCACTCACTTCTTTCGAGAGAAACTCCTTCTCTAGAAAGGATCCATTCTTAGCAACAAACATCTTGCCTTCGGATCTGTGATAGAAGGTGTACCCAATAGTTTCTTTTGGGTATCCTATGAAGACACACTTCTCCGATTTGGGTTTGAGCTTATCAGGTTGAATTTTTTTCACATAAGCATCGCAACCCCAAACTTTAAGAAATGACAGCTTAGGTTTCTTGCCAAACCATAGTTCATACGGTGTCGTCTCAATGGATTTAGACGGTGCCCTATTTAACGTGAATGTAGCTGTGTCTAATGCATAACCCCAAAACGATAGTGATAAATCAATAAGAGACATCATAGATCGCACCATATCTAATAAAGTACGGTTATGACATTCTGACACACCATTACGTTGTGGTGTTCCAGGTGGCGAAACTATTCCACATCATTTCAAATGAAGACCAAACTCGTAACTCAAATATTCGTCTCTGCGATCAGATCGTAGAAACTTTATTTTCTTGTTACGATGATTTTCCACTTCACTTTGAAATTCTTTGAACTTTTCAAGTGTTTCAGACTTATGTTTCATCAAGTAGATATACTCATATCTGCTCAAATCATCTGTGAAGGTCAGAAAATAATGATACCCGCTGCAAGCCTCAACACTCATCAGATCGCATACATCACTATGTATTATTTCCAATAAGTCAGTTGCTCGCTCCATTGTTTCGGAGAACGGAGTCTTAGTCATTTTGCCCATGAGGCATGGTTCGCAAGCATCAAGTGATTCGTAATCAAGTGATTCCGAAAGCCCATCGGCATGGAGTTTCTTCATGCGCTTTACACCAATATGACCTAAACGGCAGTGCCACAAATATGTTGCACTATCATTATCAACTTTGCATCTTTTGGCATCAATATTATGAATATGTGTATCACTACGATCGAGATTCAATAAACCATTCACCTTGGGTGTATGACCACATAAGGTTTTATTCATGTAAACAGAATAACAATTATTCTTTGACTTAAATGAATAATTGTATTGCAATAAACATGATCCAATCATATTATGCTCAATGCAAACACCAAGTAACATTTATTTTAGGTTCAACACTAATCCCGAAGGTAAAGGGAGTGTGCGATGGTGATCTTATCAACCTTGGAATCACTTTCAACACACATCATCACCTTGCCCTCAACTAGTCTTTGTTCATTTTGTAACTCCTGTTTCGAGTTACTAATCATAGCAACTGAACGAGTATCAAATACCCAGAGGCTACTATAAAAACACTACTAAAGTACACATCAATAACATGTATATCATATATACTTTTGTTCACTTTGCCATCCTTCTTATCCGCCAAGTATTTGGGGCAGTTCCGCTTCCAGTAACCATTTACTTCGCAGTAGAAGCACTCAGTTTCAGGCTTGGGTCTAGCTTTGGGCTTCTTCATGGGAGTGGCAACTTACTTGCCATTCTTCTTGAAGTTCCCTTTCTTTCCCTTGCCCTTTTACTTGAAACTAGTGGTCTTGTCAACCATCAACATTTGATGCTTTTCTTGATTTCTACCTTCATCGATTTCAGCATCACGAAGAGCTCGGGAATCGTTTTCGTCATCCCTTGCATATTATAGTTCATCACGAAGTTCCAGTAACTCGGTGATAGTGACTAGAGAACTATGTCAATCACTATCTTATCTGAAAGATTAACTCCCACTTGATTCAAGTGATTGTAGTACTCAGACATTCTGAGCACATGCTCACTGGTTGAGCTATTCTCCTCCATCTTGTAGGCAAAGTACTTGTCAGAGGTCTCATACCTCTTGACTCGGGCATGAGTCTGAGATACCAATTTTAGCTCTTGGAACATCTTATATGCTCCATGGCGTTCAAAACGTTTTTGAATTCCCGGTACTAAGCCGTAAAGCATGGTGCACTAAACTATCAACTAGTCATCATACCGAGCTTGTCAAACGTTCATAACGTATGCATCTGCTCCTGCAACAGGTCTGTCACTTAGCGGTGCATCAAGGACATAATTCTTCTGTGCAGCAATGAGGATAATCCTCAGATCACGGACCTAGTCCGCATCATTGCTACTATCAACTTTCAACTTAGTTTTCTCTAGGAACATATCATAAATAAAACGGGGAAGCTATACGCGAGCAATTGATCTACAACATAGATATGCAAATATTATCAGGACTAAGTTCATGATAAATTGAAGTTTAATTAATCATATTACTTAAGAACTCCCACTTAGATAGACATCCCTCTAATAATCTAAGTGATCACGTGATCCAAATGAACTAAACCATGTCCGATCATCACGTGTGATGGAGTAGTTTTCAATGGTGAACATCACTATCATATCTACTATATGATTCATGCTCGACCTTTCGGTCTTAGTGTATCGAGGCCATATCTGCATATGCTAGGCTCGTCAAGTTTAACCTGAGTATTCTGCATGTGCAAAACTGGCTTGCACCCGTTGTATGTGAACGTAGAGCTTATCACACCCGATCATCACGTGGTGTCTCGTCACGACAAACTATCGCAACGGTGCATACTCAGGGAGAACACTTGTACCTTGAAATTTAGTGAGAGATCATCTTATAATGCTACCGCTGAACTAAGCAAATAAGATGCATAAAGGATAAACATCACATGCAATCAATATAAGTGATATGATATGGCCGTCATCATCTTGTGCCTTTGATGTCCATCTCCAAAGCACCGTCATGATCACCATCGTCACCGGCTTGACACCTTGATCTCCATCGAAGCATCGTTGTCGTCTCACCAACTATTGCTTCTACGACTATCGCTACCACTTAGTGATAAAGTAAAGCAATTACATGGCGATTGCATTTCATACAATAAAGCGACAACCATATGGCTCCTGCCAAGTTGCCAATAATTGTGTTACAAAACATGATCATCTCATACAACAACTTATATAATCACGTCTTGACCATATCACATCACAACATACCTTGCAAAAACAAGTTAGACGTCCTCTACTTTGTTGTTGCAAGTTTTACGTGGCTGCTACAGCTTAGCAAGAACCATTCTTACCTACGCATCAAAAACCACAACGATTTTTCGTCAAGTTTGTTGTTTTAACCTTCAACAAGGACCGGGTGTAGTCACACTCGATTCAACTAAAGTCGGAGAAACAGACACCCACTAGCCACCTGTGTGCGAAGCACGTCGGCAGAACCAGTCTCGCGTAAGCGTACGCGTAATGTCGGTCTGAGCCGCTTCATCCAACAATACCGCCGAATCAAAGTATGACATGCTGGTAAGCAGTATGACTATTATCGCCACAACTCTTTGTGTTCTACTCGTGCATATAACATCTACGCATAGACCTGGATCGGTTGCCACTGTAGGGGAATGCAGTAATTTCAAAAAAAAATCCTACGCACACACAAGATCCATCCAGGTGATGCATAGCAACGAGAGGGGAGAGTGTTGTCCATGTACCCTCGTAGACCGAAAGAGGAAGCGTTATGACAACACGGTTGATGTAGTCATACGTCTTCATGATTCGACCGATCCTAGCACCGAAGGTACGACACCTCCACGATCTGCACATGTTCAGCTCAGTGACATCCCACAAACTCTAGATCTAGCTGAGGTCGCGGGAGAGTTTCATCAGCACCTAAGCACTGCAACAATATGACCGAGGTGGAAATCTATGGAGGGGGCACCGCACACGGCTAAACAATCAACTTGTGTGTCTATCGGGTGCCCCCTCCCCAGTATATAAAGGAGTGGAGGAGGGGTAGGGCCGGCCCTCTCATGGCGCGCCCAAGGGGGGGACTCCTACTCCCGGTGGGAGTAGGATCCACTCTTTCCCTAGTTGGAGTAGGAGAAGAGGGAAGGAGGAGAGAGGGAGAAGGAAAGGGGGGCGCCGCCCCTCTTCCCTAGTGCAATTCGGACCCAATGGGGAGGGGGCGTGCGGCCTGCCCTGGCCGCCCCTCTCTCTCTCCACTATGGCCCATTAAGGCCCAATAACTCCCCGGGGGGTTCCGATAAGCCCCCGGTACTCCGGTAAATGCCCAAACTCACCCGGAACCATTCTGATGTCCAAACATAGCCTTCCAATATATCGATCTTTATGTCTCGACCATTTCGAGACTCCTCGTCATGTCCGTGATCACATTCGGGACTCCGAACAACCTTCGGTACATCAAAACACATAAACTCATAATACCGATCGTCATCAAACGTTAAGCGTGCGGACCGTAAGGATTCAAGAACTATGTAGACATGACCGAGACTCATCTCCGATCAATAACCAATAATGGAACCTAGATGCTCATATTGGTTCCTACATATTCTATGAAGATCTTTATCGGTCAAACCGCATAACAACATACGTTGTTCCCTTTGTCATCGATGTGTTACTTGCCCGAGATTCGATTGTTGGTATCTCAATACCTAGTTCAATCTCGTTACCGGCAAGTCTCTTTACTCGTTCCGTAATGCATCATCCCGTAAATAACTCATTAGTCACATTGCTTGCAAGGCTTATAGTGATGTGCATTACCTAAAGGGCCCAGAGATACCTCTCCGATACACGGAGTGACAAATCCTAATCTTGATCTATGCCAATTCAACAAACACCATCGGAGACACCTATAGAGCATCTTTATAATCTCCCAGTTATGTTGTGATGTTTGATAGCACACTAAGTGTTCCTCCGGTATTCAGGAGTTGCATAATCTCATAGTCTGAGGAACATGTATAAGTCATGAAGAAAGCAATAGCAATAGAACTAAATGATCATTATGCTAAGATAACGGATGGGTCTTGTCCATCACATCATTCTCTAATGATGTGATCCTGTTCATCAAATGACAACACATGTCTATGGCTAGGAAACTTAACCATCTTTGATTAACGAGCTAGTCAAGTAGAGGCATACTAGGGACACTCTGTTTGTCTATGTATTCACACATGTACTAAGTTTCCGGTTAATACAATTCTAGCATGAATAATAAACATTTATCATGATATAAGGAAATATAAATAACAACTTTATTATTGCCTCTATGGCATATTTCCTTCAGATACTTCTTGTGTTGGTTCTTTTGTGAAGAAGACTATTGAATTCCGGTGGGATCTTTTGGAAAGAATTGAGCGCAACTCTGAAGATTGGGAACTCGACGAAGGTAAAGAGTCAGGTATTAAGCTTATATATGATTGTGTCAAATCTTTTATGGATACCGATGCTTTTCAAAAGTGTAGCACTAAATATGGACTTGATTATGAGATAGTAGCCTCCTTTTGTGAATCATTTGCTACTCATGTTGATCTCCCTAAAGAGAAGTGGTTTAAATATCACCCACCTATTAAAGAAGAAATTAAAAAACTGATATCAGTTAAAGAAAAAACTATATTTTATAATGTTGATCCAGTTGTTCCTTCTGCTTATATTGAGAAACCACATTTCCCTGTTAGGATAAAGGAACATGCTAAAGTTTCAACTGTGGTTAATAAAAGCCATATTAGAACACATAAACCTGATGAACAAATTAAAGTAGAACCTAGTATTGCTATGGTTAAAGGTCTCTTGTAAGAACCTAGTATTGCTATGGTTAAAGCTGCTAGAATTGCCAAACATGATAAAAGGGATAAACATAGACCTGTGGTTTGCATGCCCGTCATCTCAGTTAAAATAGGAGATCACTGTTATCATGGTTTATGTGACATAGGTGCTAGTGTGAGTGCTATTCCTTACACCTTATATCAAGAAGTTATGAATGACATAGCACCCGTAGAGATAGAAGACATAGATGTTACTATTAAACTTGCTAATAGAGACACTATATCACCAATTGGGATTGTTAGATATGTTGAAGTCTTGTGTGGGAAAATAAAATGCCCTACTGACTTTCTTGTTCTTGGTTCCCCACAAGACGACTTTTGTCCCATTATCTTTGGTAGACCTTTCTTGAACACCATTAATGCCAAAATAGGTTGTGAGAAACAAACTGTCGGTGTTAGTTTTGGTGATGAATCTCATGAGTTTAATTTTTCCAAGTTTAGTAGAAAACTTCATGAAAAAGAATTTCCTAGTAATGATGAATTAATTGGTCTTGCTTCTATTGCTGTACCACCTACTGATCCTTTAGAATAATATTTGCTATACCATGAAAATGATTTTCACATGCATGAAAGAAATGAAATAAATAAGATTTTCTTTGAACAACGTCCTTTGCTTAAACACAATTTGCCTATTGAAACTCTAGGAGGCCCTCCTCCACCTAAAGGTGATCCTGTGTTTGAATTAAAACAACTGCCAGACACTTTGAAATGTGCTTATCTTGATGAAAAGAAGATATATCCTGTTATTATCAGTGCTAACCTTTCAGAACAACAAGAAGAAAGATTATTGAAAGTTCTAAGGAAGCACCAAGCTGCTATTGGATATACTCTTGATGATTTAAAGGTCATTAGTCCCACTCTATGTCAGCACAAAATTAATATGTAACCTGATGCTAAACCCGTTGTTGATCACCAACGTCGGTTAAACTCGAAGATGAAAGAAGTGGTAAGAACGGAAATATTAAAACTTCTGGAAGCAGGTATAATCTATCCTATAGCTGATAGTAGATGGGTGAGTCCTGTTCATTGTGTCCCTAAGAAAGGAGGTATAACTGTTGTTCCTAATGATAAGAATGAACTTATTCCACAAAGAATTGTTACAAGTTATAAAATGGTAATTGATTTTAGAAAATTAAACAAAGCAACTAGAAAAGATCATTACCCTCTGCCTTTTATTGATCAAATGCTTGAAAGATTATCTAAGCACACACATTTTTGCTTCCTTGATGGAAATTCTGGTTTTTCACAAATACATGTTTCTCAACCTGATCAAGAAAAGACCACTTTTACTTGTCCCTTTGGATTTTATGCTTATAGACGTATGCCTTTTGGTTTATGTAATGCACCCGCTACCTTTCAAAGATGTGTGACAGCTATATTCTCTGACTTTTGTGAAAAGATTGTTGAGGTTTTCATGGATGACTTCTCTGTTTATGGGAAGTATTTTGATGATTGTTTAATCCATCTTGATCGATTTTTGCAGAGATGTGAACAAACAAATCTTGTATTGAATTGGGAGAAGTGCCACTTTATGGTTAATGAAGGCGTTGTGTTGGGTCATAAAATTTCCGAAAGGGGTATTGAAGTGGACAAAGCTAAGGTTGATGCAATTGAGAAAATGCCATGTCCTAAAGATATCAAAAGTATTCGTAGCTTCTTAGGTCATGCTGGTTTCTATAGGAGATTTATCAAAGACTTTTCTATAATTTCTAGGCCTCATACGAATCTTTTGCAAAAGGATATTCGTTTTGTTTTTGATGATGATTGCTTAGAAGCCTTTGAAACACTCAATAAAGCTTTAATTTCTGCACCTATTGTTCAACCACCTAATTGGAACTTGCCTTTTGAAATTATGTGTGATGCTAGTGATTATGCTATTGGTGCTGTTTTAGGACAAAGAGTTGATAAGAAACTGAATGTTATTTGATACGTCTCCGACGTATCTATAATTTTTGATCGTTCCATGCTATTATATTATCTGTTTGGATGTTTAATGGGCTTTAATATGCTCTTTTATATTATTTTTGGGACTAACCTATTAACCGGAGACCCAGTGCCAGTTGTTGTTTTTTTGCCTATTTCAGTGTTTCGCAGAAAAGCAATATCAAACAGAATCCAAACGGAACGAAACCTTCGCGAGGATCTTTCTTGGAACAAATGCAATCCAGGAGACTTGGAGTGGAAGTCAGAGACACAACGAGGCGGCCACGAGGCAGGAGGGCGCGCCCCCACCCTTGTGGGCCCCTCGTAGCTCCACTGACCTACTTCTTGCGCCTATATATACTCCTATACCCTAAAAACATCTAGGGGGAACCACGAAATCACTTTCCATCGCCGCAACCTTCAATACCCGTGAGATCACATCTTGGGGCCTTTTCCGGCAATCTTCCGGAGGGGGATTCGATCATGGAGGGCTTCTACATCAACACCATAGCCTCTCCGATGATGTGTGAGTAGTTTACCACAAACCTTCGGGTCCATAGTTATTAGCTAGATGGCTTCTTCTCTCTCTTTGGTTCTCAATACAAAGTTCTCCTCGATGTTCCTGGAGATCTATTCAATGTAATACTTTTTGCGGTGTGTTTGCCGAGATCCGATGGATTGTGGGTTTATGATCAAGATTATCTATGAACAATATTTGATTCTTCTCTGAATTCTTATATGCATGATTTGATATCATTGCAAGTCTCTTCGAATTATCGGTTTAGTTTGGCCTACTAGATTGGTCTTTCTTGCAATGGGAGAAGTGTTTAGCTTTGGGTTCAATCTTGCGATGTCCTTTCCTAGTGATAGTAGGGGCAGCAAGGCATGTATTGTATTGTTGCCATCGAGGATAAAAAGATGGGGTTTATATCATATTGCTTGAGTTTATCCCTCTACATCATGTCATCTTGCCTAATGCGTTACTCTATTCTTATGAACTTAATACTCTAGATGCATGCTGGATAGCGGTTGATGTGTGGAGTAATAGTAGTAGATGCAGAATCGTTTCGGTCTACTTGACATGGATGTGATGCCTATGTTCATGATCATGCCAAGATATTCTCATAACTATGCACTTTTCTATCAATTGCTCGGCAGTAATTTGTTCACCCACCGTAATATATGCTATCTTGAGAGAAGCCACTAGTGAAACCTATGGACCCCGGGTCTATTTTACATCATATTAGTTTATCGTCAACTTGCCAATTTCTGTCTCCATTTATTTTGAAATCTTTACTTTCCAATCTATACAACAAAATAGCAAAAATATTTATCTTATTATCTTTATCAAATCTCACTTTTGCAAGTGGCCGTGAAGGGATTGACAACCCCTTTATCGCGTTGGTTGCAAGGTTCTTGATTGTTTGTGTAGGTACTAGGGGACTTGCATGTAGTCTCCTATTGGATTGATACCTTGGTTCTCAAAATCTGAGGGAATTACTTACGCTACTTTGTTGCATCACCCTTCCCTCTTCAAGGGAAAAACGCATGCTCAAGAGGTACCAAGAAGGATTTCTGGCGCCGTTGCCAGGGAGATCTACGCTCAAGTCAAGACATACCAAGTAACCATCACAAACTCTTCTCCCTTGCATTACATTATTTGCCATTTGCCTCTCGTTTTCCTCTCCCCCACTTCACCTTTGCCGTTTTATTCGCCCTTTTCCGTTTGCCTCTTTTTGCTTACCTTTTTGTGTGTTCACTCTTTGTGCGGTTTGTTGCCATCATGTCTGAAACTGGGGAGGTTATCATTGGTAAGGATAATAGTAATAACGGGGGAAACTTTGATGCTTTTGATGATCCTCATGAAGAACCTACTTTTTCACACACTAAAAAGTTTCAGATTGGTAGTGGTAATATTATTGGAAAAGGAGTTATTCAAGATTTCTTTACTTGTGCCAGTGCCCTGCCCACTATGGGTGGGTCTATTATTCATAGAACTAGTAGTCTTGCGAATGCTATACCTTTGCTCGTAGTTGAACTTGAAAGACAGTTTATTCATATGCATCCTTGCATACAAAGGATTTTTCTAGAATTTTCCAATATTGATCATTTTTTACTGGAGAGTGCTCTTAGGTTGATTATTTTTGAAGATAATTAATAGATAAATTTCTCATATCCAACAATTTATTTCAGAATTTTTGGAGTTCAAGAAGTTTTCGTTTGATACAAATTACTACAGACTGTTCTATTTTTGACAGATTCTGTTTTTCGTGTGTTGTTTTGTTTGCTTGTTTTGATGAATCTATGGCTAGTATCGGGGGGTATGAACCATAGAGAAGTTGGAATAAAGTAGGTTTAACACCAGTATAAATAAAGAATGAGTTCATTACAGTACCTTAAAGTGGTGGTTTGTTTTCTTACACTAACGAAGCCCATGAGATTTTTTGTTTAAGTTTTGTGTTGTGAAGTTTTCAAGTTTTGGGGTAAAGATTTGATGGATTTTGGAATAAGGAGTGGCAAGAGCCTATGATTGCGGATGCCCCAGACACCCCAAGGTAAAATTCAAGGACAACCAAAAGCCCAAGCTTGGGGATGCCCCGTAAGGCATCCCCTCTTTCGTCTTCGTCTATCGGTAAGTTTACTTGAGGCTATATTTTTATTCACCACGTGATATGTGTTTTGCTTGGAGTGTCTTGTATGATTTGAGTCTTTGATTTTTAGTTTACCACAATCATCCTTGCTGTACACACCTTTTGGAGAGACACACATGAATCTGAATTTATTAGAATACTCTATGTGCTTCACTTATATCTTTTGAGCTAGATAATTTTGCTCTAGTGCTTCACTTATATCTTTTTAGAGCACGGTGGTGGTTTTATTTTATAGAAATTATTAATCTCTCATGCTTCACTTATATTATTTTGAGAGTCTTAAACAGCGTGGTAATTTTCTTAGATTATGAATTTAGTCCTAATATGATAGGCATCCAAGAAGGGATATAATCAAAACTTTCATATAAAGTGCATTGAATACTATGTGAAGTTTGATTCCTTATGATTGTTTTGAGATATAAGGATGGTAATATTAGAGTCTTGCTAGTGAGTAGTTGTGAATTTGAGAGATACTTGTGTTAAAGTTTGTGATTCTCGTAACATGCAGCGTATGGTGAACCGTTATGTGATGAAGTCGGAGCATGATTTATTTTTTGATTGTCTTCCTTATGAGTGGCGGTCGGGGACGAGCGATGGTCTTTTCCTACCAATCTATCCCCCTAGGAGCATGCGCATAGTACATCATTTTGATAAGTAATAGAATTTTGCAATAAGTATGTGAGTTATTTATGACTAATGTTGAGTCCATGGATTATACGCACTCTCACCCTTCCACCATTGCTAGCCTCTCTAATACCGCACACCTTTCCCCGGTATCATACACCCACCATATACCTTCCTCAAAACAGTCACCATACCTACCTATTATGGCATTTCCATAGCCATTCCGAGATATATTGCCATGCAACTTTCCACCGTTCCGTTTATTATGACACGCGTCATCATTGTCATATTGCTTTGGATGATCATGTAGTTGACAACGTATTTGTGGCAAGGCCACCATTCATTATTCATACATGTCACTCTTGATTCATCCGGTACACGTCCGGAGGCATTCACATAGAGTCATATTTTGTTCTAAGTATCGAGTTGTAATTCTTGAGTTGTAAGTAAATAAAAGTGTGCTGATCTTCATTATTAGAGCATTGTCCCATGTGAGGAAAGGATGATGGAGACTATGATTCCCCCATAAGTCGGGATGAGACTCCGGAGGAAAAAAAATAAAAAAAGAGGCCAAAGCAGCCCACCAAAAAAAATGAGAGAAAAAGAGAGAAGGGACAATGTTACTATCCATTTACCACACTTGTGCTTCAAAGTAGCACCATGATCTTCATGATAGAGAGTCTCCTATGTTGTCACTTTTATATACTAGTGTGAATTTTCATTATAGAACTTGGCTTGTATATTCCAATGATGGGCTTCCTCAAAATTCCTAGGTCTTTGTGAGCAAGCAAGTTGGATGCACACCCACTTAGTTTCTTTTGTTGAGCTTTCATACACTTATAGGTCTAGTGCATCCGTTTCATGGCAATCCCTACTCACTCACAATGATATCTATTGATGGGCATCTCCATAGCCCATTGTTACGCGTAGTTGATGTCAGACTATCTTCTCCTTTTTGTCTTCTCCACAACCACCATTGTATTCCACCTTTAGTGCTATGTCCATGGCTCACTCTCATGTATTGCGTGAAGATTGAAAAAGTTTGAGAGCATCAAAAGTATGAAACAATTGCTTGGCTTGTCATCGGGGTTGTGCGTGATTTAAATATTTTGTATGATGAAGATAGAGCATAGACATACTATATGATTTTGTAGGGATAACTTTCTTTGGCCATGTTACTTTGAGAAGACATAATTGCTTGGTTAGTATGCTTGAAGTATTATTATTTTTATGTCAATATTAAACTTTTTCCTTAAATCTTTCAGATCTGAACATTCATGCCACAATAAAGGAAATTACATTGAAAATTATGTTAGGTAGCATTCCACATCAAAAATTCTATTTTTATCATTTACCTACTCGAGGACAAGCGGGAATTAAGCTTGGTGATGCTGATACGTCTCCAATGTATCTATAATTTTTTATCGTTCCATGCTATTATATTATTTGTTTTGGATGTTTAATGGGCTTTAATATGCTCTTTTATATTATTTTAGGGACTAACCTATTAACCGGAGGACCAGTGCCAGTTGCTGTTTTTTTGCCTATTTTAGTGTTTTGCAGAAAAGGAATATCAAACGGAATCCAAATAAAATGAAACCTTCACGAGGATCTTTCTTGGAACAAACGCAATCTAGGAGACTTGGAGTGGAAGTCAGAGACGCAACGAGGCGACCACGAGGCAGGAGGGCGCGCCCAGGGGGGTAGGCGCGCCCCCACCCTTGTGGGCCCCTCGTAGCTCCACCGACCTACTTTTTTCGCCTATATATACTCTTATACCCTGAAAACATCCAGGGGAGCCACGAAACCACTTTTCCACCACCACAGCCTTCTGTACCCGTGAGATCCCATCTTGGGGCCTTTTCCGGCGATCTGCCGGAGGGGGATTCGATCACGGAGGGCTTCTACATCAACACCAAGCCTCTCTGATGATGTGTGAGTAGTTTACCACAGACCTTCGGGTCCATATTTATTAGCTATATGGCTTCTTCTCTCTCTCTTTGGTTCTCAATACAGAGTTCTCCTCGATGTTCTTGGAGATCTATTCGATGTAATACTTTTTGTGGTGTGTTTGCCGAGATCCGATGGATTGTGGGTTTATGATCAAGATTATCTATGAACAATATTTGATTCTTCTCTAAATTCTTATATGCATGATTTGATATCATTGCAAGTCTCTTCGAATTATCGGTTTAGTTTGGCCTACTAGATTGATCTTTCTTGCAATTGGAGAAGTGCTTAGCTTTGGGTTCAATCTTGCGGTGTCCTTTCCCAGTGACAGTAGGGGCAGCAAGGCACGTATTGTATTGTTGCCATCGAGGATAAAAAGATGGGGTTTATATCATATTGCTTGAGTTTATCCCTCTACATCATGTCATCTTGCCTAATGTGTTACTCTGTTCTTATGAACTTAATTCTCTAGATGCATCCTGGATAGCGGTCGATGTGTGGAGTAATAGTAGTAGATGCGGAATTGTTTCGGTCTACTTGACACGGACGTGATGCCTATGTTCATGATCATGCCTTGATATTCTCATAACTATGCACTTTTCTATCAATTGCTCGACAGTAATTTGTTCACCCACCATAATATATGCTATCTTGAGGGAAGCCAGGAAACCTATGGCCCCCGGGTCTATTTTACATCATATTAGTTTATCGTCAACTTAGCAATTTCTGTCGCTGTTTATTTTGCAATCTTTACTTTCCAATCTATATAACAAAAATACCAACAATATTTATCTTATTATCTTTATCAGATATCACTTTTGCAAGTGGTCGTGAAGGGATTGACAACCCCTTTATCGCGTTGGTTGCAAGGTTCTTGATTGTTTGTGCAGGTACTAGGCGACTTGCGTGTAGTCTCCCACTGGATTGATACCTTGGTTCTCAAAAACTGAGGGAAATACTTACCCTACTTTGCTGCATCACCCTTTCCTCTTCAAGGGAAAACCAACGCATGCTCAAGAGGTAGCATTATTCATTATGCTAGTAAAACTAGACAGTGCTCAAAGAAATTATGCTACTTCTGAAAAAGAATTCTTAGCAGTGGTGTTTGGTTGTGATAAATTTGGACCTTATATTGTTGATTCCAAAGTAACTGTTCACACAGACCATGCTGCTATTAAATATCTTATGGAAAAGAAAGATGCTAAACCTAGACTTATTCGTTGGGTTCTCTTGTTACAAGAATTTGATTTACATATCATTGATAGAAAAAGAGCTGCGAACCCCGTAGCTGATAATTTATCTAGGCTTGAAAATGTGCCTGATGACCCACTACCTATTGATGATAGTTTTCCTGATGAGCAGTTAGCTGCAATAAATGTTGCTCACATTACTCCTTGGTATGCTGATTATGATAATTACATTGTTGCTAAATATTTACCACCTAGCTTTACATACCAACAAAAGAAAAAAATTCTTCTATGATTTAAGACATTACTTTTGGGATGACCCACATCTTTATAAAAGAAGGAGTAGATGGTATTACTTTGTGTACCTGAGCATGAACAGGGACAAATCCTACGGAAATGTCACTCCGAAGCTTATGGAGGGTATCATGCTGGAGATAGAACTGCTCACAAGGTATTGCAATCTGGATTTTATTGGCCTACTCTCTTCAAGGATGCCCGTAAGTTCATCTTATCTTGTGATGAATGTCAAAGAATAGGTAATATCCGTAAGCGTCAAGAAATGCCTATGAAGTATTCACTTGCTGTTGAACCATTTGATGATTGAGGATTTGATTACATGGGACCTTTTCCTTCCTTTAATGCGTATACACATATTTTGATTGCTGTTGATTATGTTACTAAATGGGTAGAAGCTCTTCCAACCAGTAGTGCTGATCACAACACCTCTATTAGAATGCTTAAGGAAGTTATTTTCCGAAGGTTTGGAGTCCCTAGATATTTAATGACTGATGGTGGTTCACACTTTATTCATGGTGCTTTCCGTAAAATGCTTGCCAAGTATGATGTTAACCATAGAATAACATCACCCTATCACCCTCAGTCTAGTGGTCAAGTTGAACTTAGCAATAGAGAAATAAAATTAATTTTGCAAAAGACTGCCAATAGGTCTAGAAAGAATTGGTCTAAGAAATTAGATGATGCACTTTTGGCTTATAGAATAGCATATAAAAATCCTATGGGCATGTCTCCTTATAAAATGGTTTATGGAAAAGCTTGCCATTTGCCTCTTGAGTTAGAACATAAAGCATGTTGGGCAATCAAAGAACTCAATTATGATTTCAAACTTGCTGGTGAAAAGAGGTTATTTGATATTAGCTCATTAGATGAATAGAGAACCCAAGCTTATGAAAATGCAAAATTATTCAAAGAAAAAGTTAAAAGATGGCATGACAAAAGAATCCAAAAGCGTGAGTTTAAAGTCGGAGAATATGTTCTATTGTACAACTATCATTTCAGATTCTTTGCAGGAAAACTCCTCTCAAAATGGGAAGGCCCATATGTTATCGAGGAGGTTTATCCGTCTGGATCCATCAAAATAAATAATTCCGAAGGTACTAACCTGAAGGTTTTTAATGGGTAACGAATAAAGCATTATATCTCAGGTACGCCCATTAAGGTTGAAAGTAATATTATCCAAACTTTGACACCGGAAGAACACATAAAAGAGTCCTTCTGGAACACTCCAGAATCGTGAAAATAAGGAGGTATGTGATACGGTAAGTAAATGGACACTGAAAAATCTGCAAATATATTTTTTATCAGTTTTGGAATATTTAGAAAAATAGGAAAATAAGAAACTTCCAGGAAGCGTACCCAGGTGGGCACAAGACACCAGGGCGCGCCTGGCGCGCCCAGGTGGGTTGTGCCCACCTGGGACACCTTCCGGACTCCATTTTTCTACAGCTTGCTTGTCCGCCCAGATAAAAAATCTATATATACTTCCCGAACCTGTTAACCACCGTATCACGGAGAAATCCTCTATTCTATTTTCTTACTGTTTTCTGTGCAGTTTTGAAAATATGTCGTCACAAGACTCCGACGGAGAGAGCTATGTCTCACATCTCATTGCTGACCCAAAGACCTATGGGAACCTATCCCCTTATGGTCAAACTACAGATGATGATGAGGATGCTCACTTGATGAGGATAGATGGCTCAAGCTCGGTGGAGGAGGATGTTCCTCTACCTCAACCTGGAGATATGCACGTGGAGTTCAAGAAGTCAAGTCTCCCTAAGGGAGCTAACCGGTCTAAAAACCAATCTATTCCTTCTCGTTTTCGGCAGAAAAGCAAAGGGCATTTATGTGACAAGATCTTGAAGTTGGAGTTCGAAGTCGATGATTTAAAGGAGGAAATTGCTCTCCTGAACTACAATATGAAAAAGTTGAAGGCACAATTGTCAACACCACCATCATCTCCTGAACCACCAAAAGAGCATTGAGTATCGGGTATGGGCACTCCCCTTGGCTTCCGCCAAGCTTGGGGGAGGTGCCCCGGTGTCATATCATCCCACTATCTTTTTACCTTTACTTATTTTAGTTCGATCTTTCGCTTTAGAAGAATAAAAGTTTAGTTCGATCCTTTCTTCTTTGAGAGTTTGCTTAGTGATCTATCCTTGTAATTGTGTGCAAGTTATATAATAAAGTTTAGTTTGAGTTTTGCTTTCTTTACTTTCATGTTGCAAATAAAAGAAAATAAATAAGAAAGAAAAAGAGAAAGGAATAAAATAAAAAAAGGAAATAATTGGAGAAAAGATCATATACTAATCCTATGGTAGGTGATGACACCACATAAGGAAAAGTATAAGTAGAAAATTTTATTAGAGATTGACAAACATATCATTAGTCAATGATGCAACTCATGAAAGAATTAATAAGGGAAGAGAAGATTCACATATAAATATACTATCCTAGAAATCTTTTGTGATTGTGATCCCTCATCAAAATATTATATGCCAAAATTGTTGACATTGGACAAGGAAGACAACTTAGTGGTTTATGTTTGTTTATATTCACATAGAAGTCATATTGTCATAGATCCTTTAACATGTGGTGCTTGCCCCCTATCTTTGCTAGCCAAAAAATCCGCACTAAGTAGAGATATCACTTGTGCATCCAAAAACCCTTAAACCCAAATCTTATTTTCAAGTGTCCACCATACCTACCTAGGGATTGAGCAAGATCCCTCAAGTAAGTTGTCATCGGTGCAAAAGGCAATAAAAATTGCTTCTAAATTTGTGAGATCATTTAGTGTAAGAGAAAATTGAGCGTTGCACGAACTTGTGGTGGTGAAGAATAAAAGTGACAGACTGCATAATAAAGGTCACTATCACAAGGGGCAATGTAACGTGACATTCTTTTGCACTAAGGGGTTGAGAATACAAACAAATAAGTGCATGTCAACCTCTGCTTCCCTGTGCGAAGGGCCTATCTTTTACCTTTTATGTATTTACTTTTATGCAAAGAGTTAGTTTTCCTTCTATTCCTTTTTATTTTTCTCCTTTGGCAAGCATCATGTGGTGAGGAAAGATCTAGGTACATATGTCTAGTTGAATATAGATAGCATGAATTATTATTGTTGACATCACCCTTGAGGTGAATACGTTGGGAGGCGAAACTATAAGCCCCTATCTTTCTATGTGTCCGGTTGAAACGTTTTGCTCATGTGTACGCGGTGAGTGTTAGCAATCATAGAAGACTATATGATGGTTGAGTATGTGGACTTGCCTAAAGGCTCTGATACGTGACCCTTCCTGAAAAGATGATGAATTGTAGTTGCAAAGTTGACTGGGAACATAGTTTGTTGGTTTTTAATAGAGTTTTTGCTTTGTACTTCAATTATGTGATGCATTGCTACTTATTCATGAGAATTCTATGATAAAAGTTCTATGATAAAAGTCTTATGTTTAAATTTGTTGCTGTTATAATAATGAACATGACGCTTCTATGTCCGTATTTTGTTTTTAAAGACACCTCTCTCAAAGCATGTGGACATGTTTTTCGATTTCGGTTTTCGCTTGAGGACAAGCGAGTTCTAAGCTTGGGGGAGTTGATATGTCCATTTTTCATCATGTTTTCTTACTGTTATTTATGATGTTTTTATCCATAATAATGCTTTTCTGAGTAATGCTAGTGCCTTTTCTCTCATAATATGCAAGGTATACACAAAGAGGGAGAATTCTGGCAGCTGTAAATCTGGACGTGGAAAAGCTACGGTAGGCTACCTATTCTGCATAGCTCCCAATAAGCTGAAACTTCACGGAGAATTTTTATGGAATATTTAAGGAATATTGGAGCAAATAACTACTAGAGCGGGCCCACCAGCTGGGCACAACCCACCTGGGCGCGCCAGGGAGCCCAGGCGCGCCCTGGTGGGTTGTGCTCACCCATGCCCAACTCCGGTGCCCATCTTCTTGTATATAAGTCATTTTGACCTAGAAAAAATAAGGAGAAGACTTTTGGGACGGAGCTCCGTCATCTCGAGGTAGAACTTGGGCAGGAGCACTTTTCCCCTCCAGCGGAGCGATTCCGTCGGGGGAAACTTCCCTCCCGAAGGGGGAAATCATCATCATCATCATCACCAACACTTCTCCCATCTTGGGAAGGGCAATCTCCATCAACATCTTCAACAACATCATCTCATATCAAACCCTAGTTCATCTCTAGTGTTCAATCTTGTTACCGGAACAATAGATTGGTGCTTGTGGGTGACTAGTAGTGTTGATTACATCTTGTAGTTGATTACTATATGGTTTATTTGGTGGAAGATTATATGTTCAGATCCATTATGCTATTTAATACCCCTCTGATCTTGAGCATGATTATCATTTGTGAGTAGTTACTTTTGGTCTTGAGGTCACGGGAGAAATCATGTTGTAAGTAATCATGTGAACTTGATATGTGTTCGATATTTTGATAGTATGTATGTTGTGATTCCCTTAGTGGTGTCATGTGAACATCGACTACATGACACTTCACCATATTTGGGCCTAAGGAATGCATTGTGGAGTAGCAATTAGATGATGGGTTGCGAGAGTGACAGAAGCTTAAACCCCAGTTTATGCGCTATTCCGTAAGGGACAGATTGGATCCAACAGTTTAATGCTATGGTTAGAATTTATTCTTAATACTTTTCTTGTAGTTGCAGATGCTTGCGGGAGGGTTAATCATAAGTAGGAGGTTTGTTCAAGTAAGAACAACACCTAAGCACCTGTCCACCCACATATCAAATTATCAAAGTACCGAACACGAATTAAACCAACATGATGAAAGTGACTAGATGAAATTCCCGTGTACCCTCAAGAACACTTTGCTTATCATAAGAGACTGTTTTGGCTTGTCCTTTGGCTCAAAAGGATTGGGCTACCTTGCTGCACTTTTGTTACTATTATCGTTACTTGCTCGTTACAAATTATGTTGCTATCAAACTACTCCGCTACTTACAATTTCAGCACTTGCAGACATTACCTTGCTGAAAACCACTTGTCATTTCCTTCTGCTCCTCGTTGGGTTCGACACTCTTATCGAGAAGAGCTACAATTGATCCCCTATACTTGTGGGTCATCACTCATCATCGCTCATTGTAATTTGCATACTTGATAGTCATATCCGTCTTAAAGCTGACCGGCTCAACTTGTTGATCCGTTAATAATGGCACAAACCTATTGAGCCGCCCCAAATTGTAGCGATCTCATTATTCTGTCAATTCATCTGGCGACTTATTATCCATGTAGATAACCCGCCATTTATACTTCACTGCAGTTCTAACCTCTAAGAAATTCATCATGGCCAAATCCGACAAGGCCTGCTATTGGATCAGATCCCAAGTTTCCACACTTGTGCTCGACGTTCTTGTGGGGCAAGGTCTATTGCCAGCTCAAGGAGTAGTTGGCTGACAGGCACCTGAGGAAGAAAGCACCCCCCAACCTAATGAAGGAGAGTTCATTGTGTTCACAGATAATCTTCATAGGGGCTTCTCACTGCTCGAGTCAAAATTCTTCTGAGATTTCCTTAATTTCTACAAACTTCATCCTCAAGATATTGCTCCCAGTTCTATGACCAATCTATGCCAATTCCAAGTCTTCTGCGAGATTTATCTTCAGATAGAGGCCACTATTCCTATCTTCGAGGAGTTTTTCTATATCAACCACCAACATAATTTGTAGATGGTCCTAGCATAGAGCTTGGTGGGGTGTCTATTCAGAGGCAGAAGAACTGCCCTTTCCCAGAATCTAAACTGCCGAGTCATCCAAAAGAATGGAATAAAACCTTGTTTCATCGTAAGAATACTGCTCCCGTCGATGAAAATCCATTGTCGGGTTATAGACTTGACCAATTTAATGCCACTGAAGCCTTTCCTGGTTGGCCTTCCAAGGAGGAGCGACAAGAAGTCTCCCATATATATTCTAAGTTGAGGGCCTTGTCAGCAAATAGCCTCACCGGGATTGATCTGACCCGGTGTTGGATCAGCTGGAATTCAACCATTAAGTCGAAGGGGAAACTTAATGTGTAATTATACCGATGAGTCAACTGACAAGCAACATTTCAGCCAAGACAACTTATCAGTTGATGACATAAAAAAGGCCATGAAGAGACTGCTGGGAGAGCCCCAAGATGCATGAAACAAAACGGGGCCTGCTCCTTTCTGCATTATGAACCAATAGCCTCCAGTAAGTATGATTATACTCATTTATTCTGTTTATTGATCTTTGCTTGAGTTGGGCTCACTTCTTTAATCTGTCAAACGCGTAGGCCGACTCCCCATTCTGGAAAAGGAAGAAGGCCTGCAAGCCGGCTCCTGCACCAACTAAGCAAGTGAATGCACCAATCAACAATGACGAGCCGACTGCTGGAAATGAGTCGGAGGTAGAGCTTGACTCACTTGGCCGTTTGTTTATGCAACTGGCTGAAGCCACTTATTCTTAGGATCATAAGGAAAATAGTCGAGCCGTCCCTGCTGAGGTAATTTCCATCTCATCCAGCTCGCATATTTTTGTCCCGAAGAAAACAATATGGGTCATCCGAAATGTTCCCTTTTCACATCCAGACGCTCAACTAGATCCCAAATTTCTTTTGAAGAAAATGCAACAAGTAGGACCTCCAAACACAAGCTCCAGAGTGATTCTGGCGAGTTATCACCCGGCTTGTCAGATGAACTAGTCGCCCATAAACGACGGAATGAGGTGCCCCACAGTCCAACCTTATCTCTTCCACGAGCCGGACTCATTAGGCAACCACTTAACCCCTCCGATTCAAATTATCAGGAGTCACCACTGTCATCTGGGGATTCATCCACCACTCACCTGCCGCCCTTGATCATTAAGCAAGGATAAGTGTTTTAATAAGTCATACTTCATCATGGTCATTACTTTGTTTATTTGAATATATTCATGTAACCACAGGGCGAAGGCCAAGAAGAGAAAAATTGGTGAGTCATCGTCGGTGAGGGAGTCCTGGATTAGGGGGTATCCAGACAGCCGGACTATATATATCGTCCGGACTATTGGAGCGTGAAGATACAAGACTCAAGACTCCGTCCCGTGTCCAGATGGGACTCTCCTTTGCATGGAAGACAAGCTTGGCGATCCGGATATTGTATTTCCTTCCTTGTAACCGACTCCATGTAAACCCTAGCCCTCTTTGGTGTCTATATAAACCGGAGAGGTTGGTCCTTAGAAGGCCGATCGCGATCACAATTACAATCATAATCATCATAGGCTAGCTTCTAGGGTTTAGCCTCTATGATCTCGTGGTAGATCTACTCTTGTACTACTCATATCATCAATATCAATCAAGCAGGAAGTAGGGTTTTACCTCCATCGAGAGGGCCCGAACCTGGGTAAACATCGTGTCCCTTGCTTCCTGTTACCATCAGCCTGAGCCGCACAGATCGGGACCCCTACCCGAGATCCGCCAGTTTTGACACCGACATTGGTGCTTTCATTGAGAGTTCATCTGTGTCGCCTCTGCGAGTCTTGATGGCGCCTTCAATCATCGACAACACGGTCCAGGGAGAGACTTTTCTCCCCGGACAGATCTTCGTGTTCGGCGGCTTCGCACTATGGGCCAATTCGCTTGGCCATCTGGAGAAGATCGACAGCTACGCCCCTGGCCACCAGGTCAGGTTTAGAAACTTGAACTACACGACTGATATCCGCGGAGACTTGATCTTCAACGGAATCGGGCCTGTGCCAGGAGTGCCGGATAGTCACGATGAGCACGACCTAGACCTGCTGTCGGACAGTGCTTGGGATATCACCCCTGCAGTAGCCCCGAACCTAAATCCGGAGCAGACTGCGTGGCCCAAGGACGGGTGGATGGACCCTGCCCCGCAGGCCGCACACTCATCGGCGGTAGAGACGAACACAGGCCTCACCTCTAAGGAAGCCTGTGACTCCAGACTCCCGGACTCGTATCCGATTGTAGGTTCAAGTCCGCGCGCTCCCGAGCCCGCCGAGCTTGGTTGGGCTCCGGTAATGGAGTTTACCACTGCAGATATCTTCCAGCACTCGCGCTTTGACGACATGCTGAACTCATTAAAGTCTCTCTCTTTGTCAGGAGGCTCTTGGCCGAACTATGTCCGGCTCGAGTGGGAAGCAGGCGACGAAGGAATTCGCTGCCCACCCACCACCCACTTCATTGCCACGGTCGATGATCTAACCGGCGTGCTTGACTTCGACTCCGAAGACATCGATGGTATGGACGACGATGCAGGAAAAGTACAGGAACCACCGCTCACAGGGCGGTAGACAGCCACCTCCTCATACGATATATATATGGGGGACACTCCGAAGGAAACCAATGGCGATGAGGCAACGGAGGATAACCCCTCAGGGAGAAAAACAAAGCATGGGCGTCGTCGGTGCCGCTCCAAGCCCCACCACATCAATACCGGCCCAGGAGACGAAAACAATCCGGATGGTGCCTAAGAGGAATACAACCCTGATCAGCCTGCTTTCGAGCAGGCCAAGCAGGAAGATGAGAAGGTCAGCCCAGACGAACAGGCGACGGACGGATATCTGGAGGAGGACAACTACATGCCCCCCTCCGAAGACGATATTAGCCTCAGCGACGACGAGTTCGGCGTGCCTGAGGATCCCGTGGAGCAGGAGCGCTTCAAGCGTCGGCTTATGGCCACTACGAGGATCCTGAAAAAGAAGCAGCAACAACTCCAAGCTGATCAAGACCTGCTCATAGATAGATGGACTGAAGTCCTGGTAGCCGAGGAATATGGACTCGAGCGCCACACGGCTGACCGGCCACCCCGCGGCCGGGATAAAATAGCATATCATCCCGAATACCATCCCGCACCCCCACGCCAATACACTACGGCCTGGGGCAATAGGCAAGACCTGCAAGATATATTGGAAAACAAAGCAGGACAGCCAAGATCGATCTATGGATCGCGGGGGCGCGCCCCAGCACGCGACGATGACCGTCGCGACGGATACACCATAAACAAGTCCGGTCGGGCCGAACACAGCCACCCAGAGCAATTCGAACTACGTAGCCACACAGCCCGGCACAGAGGCGCCGCACACCCCCTCTGCTTCACCGATGAAGTGATGGATCATGAATTCCCAGAAGGGTTCAAACCCGTAAACATTGAATCATACGGTGGCACAACAGACCCCACAGTATGGATCGAAGATTTCCTTCTCCACATTCACATGGCCCGCGGAGACGATCTACACGCCATCAAGTATCTTCCCCTTAAGCTCAAAGGACCCACCCGGCACTGGCTAAATAGCCTGCCTGCAAATTCCATTAGCAGTTGGGAAAACCTGGAAGACGCATTCCTCGACAACTTCCAAGGCACATATGTGCGACCACCGGACGCCGATGACTTGAGCCACATTACTCAACAGCCCGGAGAGTCAGCCAGGAAATTTTGGACTCGGTTCCTAACTAAATAGAACCAAATAGTTGACTGTCCAGACGCCGAAGCCTTGGCAGCCTTTAAGCATAATATCCGTGACGAGTGGCTCGCCCGACACCTCGGCCGGGAGAAACCCAAGTCCATGGCAGCTCTCACGACACTAATGACCCGCTTTTGCGCGGGCGAGGACAGCTGGTTGGCTCGCAGCAGCACTACGCCACATTCTGGCACTTCGGACGTTCGTGACAATAACAGCAAGCCACGGCACAACAGACACAAGTGACGGAACAACGGCGACAACACCGAAGACACGACAGTCAACGCTGGATTCAGCGGATCCAAATCCGGTCAGCGGAAAAAGCCATTCAGAAGAAACAATCAGGGGCCGTCCAGTCTGGACCGCATACTGGAACGCTCGTGCCAAATTCATGGCACCCCAGACAAGCCAGCCAACCACACCAATAGAGACTGCTGGGTGTTCAAACAAGCTGGTAAAATAAACACCGAAAACAAGGACAAGGGGCTACACAGCGATGATGACGAGGAGCCCCGGTGTCCGAACACGAGGGGACAGAAGAAACTTCCCCCCAGGTGAAAACAGTCAACATGATCTACGCCACTCACATTCCCAAGCAGGAATGGAAGCAAGCACTACGGGACGTCTATGTGATGGAGCCAGTCGCCCCCAAATTCAACCCATGGTCAGCTTGTCCGATCACCTTTGATCATAGGGATCACCCTACTAGCATCCGTCATGGCGGCTCAGCCGCATTGGTCCTAGACCCAATCATCGACGGTTCCACCTCACGTGAGTCCTTATGGACGGCGGCAGTAGCCTGAACCTGCTTTATCAGGATACAATGCACAAAATGGGCATCAACCCTTCAAGGATCAAGCCCACCAAAACCACCTTTAAAGGTGTAATTCCTGGAGTAGAGGCCCGTTGTACGGGCTCTATAAAATTGGGAGTGGTCTTCAGATCTCTGGATAACTTCCGAAGCGTAGAGTTAATCTTCGATATCGTCCCTTTCCGTAGTGGTTACCACGCACTGCTCGGATGAACCGCATTTGCTAGATTCAATGCGGTACCATACTATGCATACCTCAAGCTCAAGATGCCAGGACCGCGCGGGGTCATAACAGTCAACGGAAATATGGACCGCTCTCTCCATACAAAAGAGCATACTACAGCCCTCGCGGCAGAAGTACAATGCGGCCTCCTCCGACAAACCACCAATCCGGCAACGACAACCTCGAGCACCGCCAAGCGAGTCTGGAGCACCCTGCAACAGGATCACCAGGCACGCCAAGAGCGCGACTAGCAGTCCGGCCTCCGCTTAAGCCCCGTCAAAGCAGCATTCATGCCACGCGTACACAATTACGCACTCAAAATACCATGGGCACAGGCGGAGGCACAACAGTGACTCAGTCAACAGTGTGGTATCACCACAACATACCTTCATAACCTTCCCTTTTTATCTTTCAGGACATTGCTTTAGGACAGCCTCTTCAGAAGAGCCGGATTGTCGGACTTTCATAGGAGAGAAAACCAAGGAGGCAACATGCATTGCGCACAAAAGGAAATACCCAGGTGGAATCTGTTCACGATCATTATACCTGTTTTATATACCTACATGCAGCCTACCGTTGGATAGGACATGTTAAATAGTCCTATTTACTTTTGCTTAAACGCAACCATAGTACACATACGCTTCAACGTATTATTCATCAACGGGAGATAATATATAGCATCAGCTTATTATTCCTATTTGCGCATTTTTCTTGCAAATGATTATTTAATATTGCATCCGTACACTTCGGTACGATTAGTTTGCCAGGTCATATGGTGCCTCATAATACGGCAAAACAAAGTCCGAACACTTTCAATAGCGCGGCACTCCGAACTTATAGCACTATATGCATTAGCTCCGAATCACGTTTTGGGTCAATAGTTGGGTTTGCCCGGCTCCCTTGTTTTGGTACCTTACGTTCTGTTATATCGGCTAAGGTTGCGCAGGGAGAACTACTGCGATTGTGTCCTAGTTCTTCCGGACGAGCACCTCAGTAGAGAAAGCCGAAAATTGACCGGCATGATGCGACGAGAGCTGGTCACTATTCGAGAGGTCTTAAAATCCTTAAAGATTTTTTCTGCTTTAGGCGATGAATCGGCCTCGTCCGATTTAGGCGTATATAGCGCCCCAATTCGGCCCTCCGAATTCTAGGGGCTTCGCCGAAATTTAAAATTTTAGACTTCTATGGCTAAGTGAAAGTTATAAAGCCGTATAGTCCGATTGCCTTGTTCGCTGCGCCGGATACCTCCTTAAGGGACCAAAAATTTGGATGAAGAGTATCCGGGTTTTTCCAGGAGCACCCCGGTACTAGCTACATGGGGGCGGAAGCCGATGACTGGCCTACTTTCAGAATTTTATAAATAACCACACAGAAGGTAATATTTTAAATCAAACAGCGCTACATAGCACAAGTAACTTCATCTTTATATTACAACAACGATAGAGGTACATTTACTCAAGAATTGTGTCCTTGGTACATTCATCGGTCACAAGACAAGCGCCCTTCATAACGCCATCATAATATTTCTCGGGATAGCGATGCACCTTGCCCTCCGGCGGCCCGTCCTTCACCAGCTTCTCCACATCCAGCTTGCCCCAATGCACCTTCGCGCGGGCAAAGGCCCGGCGGGCACCCTCAATTCAAATGGATCGCTTGATAACTTCAAGCCGCGGACAGGCATTCACCATTCGCTTGATCAGGCTGAAGTAGCTATTGGGCAGGGGCTCACTAGGCCACATCCGGACTATGAAATCTTTCATAGCCACTTCGGCAGCCCTGTGGAGTTCAACCAACTGCTCAGTTGGTCACTCAGAGGCATTGGATGTTCAGCCCCAGCATACTGGGACCAGAACAGCTTCTCTGTCGCGCTCCCCCCTCGGCACGGTAGAACTCCGCGGCATCTGATACACTGCGTGGCAGATCTGCAAATGCCCCTGGAGAGCTCCGAATTCGGGTAAGTAAAAGACACGCCTCCTCCACATGCTTGCTTTGCATAAAGAATTTCTTACCCGCGGCTATCTTCTTGGCCTCCTAGATTTCCTGCTGTGCCTTCTCGGCTTCGGCCTTGGCGTCTTTCATACTCGCAAGGGCCTTCGCAAGCTCGGCCTCTTTCACCTTAAGCTCATGCTCCAAGGACTCAAACTTTTTACCGAGACCCTGGAGCTCTTGTTGTACCTTGCCCACTCTAGCATCTTGCTTCTCGCGCTCTTTGCACTCCAGAGCCGCCTTGTCCTCGGCCTCGGATAGCGCTTTCTTCAGAGAGGCCACTTCGATGGTGGCCCCTATTACAAAGTCACGATGCTTTGTCGTTAGAATAACCAATTTTGCCTATTCTTCATTATATGAGAGCGGGGAATTGCTCACCTTTGTTCTCTTCGAGCTGCCTCTTCCTGAGGCCGAGCTCTCCCTGCGCCTGCTCCAGGTGTCGCTTTAGTCCGGCGACCTCGGCAGTGCGGACAGCAGCGGCAAGCAGCACAACCTGCTTATTCACATGAACACTTACTATTAGACTCCCGCGGATTATAATTGACCCTCCTTTTGGTTTTTCTTTCCGAACACCAAACGGAGTATCAGGGGCTACTACCTATCGGGTGGTAATTTCACACATTTCCATTACTTACCTCAAAGCCTGTCAGGAGGCTGGTGCAAGCTTTGGTTAGTCCGCTCTTTGCGGACAAAACCTTCTGAATCACCGCACTTGTAAGAGTACGATGCTCTTCATCCATGGAAGCACCGCGAAGCGCTTCCAGCAGACAATCCGATGCCTCGGGCGTAACGGAAGCCCTCAGCACAAATGGCTCGCCCTCCCTAACGAGGGGCTGCCCGCCTAAGTCTGGAACCACTGGAGGTTCCGGAACAGTATTTGACTGAGAGCCTGGTCTACTGCGGCTCTCATCAACACGATCCGCGGGGATCTTAAATCCCGCGTATCCGACATCTGGAATTCCGCTTTGGGGGCCCTCCAGAGTCACCTCCCCCCGCTCTGGGAGCCTTTGGGACAACACCTCCGTGTCATCCGCAGGCTGAGGAGTAGTGGCCGTCAGGAGCGAGTTCATCGCTGAATCACTCAAGGACCCATCCGAAGACGATACCTCGGGATGGACCCTGGCAGGACTGTATACAAGTTCAGCGTTATTAAGACTGTAAAGCAAAATCACGATAGAGTGTGGACACTTACAATCGTGCTAGGGGCTTCCCCTTGGGAAGCCTCCCCTCCTCGCTATCGGCGGTGGTGGTGGAGTAGTCCGGAAGGGACGCCTTTCCCTTCTTGGACGTCCCAGCCTCCCCTTCTGGGGCGGCTTTCCTCTTTTTCTCCCCCCAGTGCGGGGAGGCGGAGTTTCTTCTTGTCCCCCCCCGCCTCCGTGGGAGGAATCTGCCTCATCGTCATCGGACGACGAGAGTATGACAGCCTTGCGCCGGGGGCCTTTCCTGGCCCCCTGGTCTGCCTTCTCAGGCCCCCCATCCTCTCTGGATGGGGCGGCCCCTTCCTCTTCTTCCTCCCCTTCGGGGGAGGAGTGTTCTTCATTGTCGTCTTCGGACGAAGCGTTCGGTACGACCTTACGCCGGAGACCCTTCCTGGTCCCCGGGGCCTTCTTTTCGGCCTTCTTCTCTGGTGCCTTGTAGGGCGCCGGAACTAGCATCTCCGTCAGGAGAGCATCGGCTGGACGTTCGGGCAGCGGATCCAGATAGTCAATCCGCTCCGCTGTCTCCACATAATCCTGATCAAATATACACAATTACTTAAGACTCCCTCATGAATATATTCGGAAGAACTGAATCTGGTGGTAGTCAAAAAACTCACCGGACGAGGAGGCCACACGGCATGAAGTCCACGGTCCTCGGATATGGGAGGAGATACTTCAGAGGCCTTGAACAACACTTTCCATGCGTCTTTGTGCATCATGCCATAGAGCTTTCGAAGCGTCTGGTGTTCGGTCAGGACGAACTCCCATAGATTAAACACCCGCCTTTGGCATGAAAGAATCCGGCGAATGAGCATGATGTGGATCACGTTGACAAGCTTGATGGTCTTGTCCTTTAGATTCTTGACACAGTTTTGGAGTCCGGTCAGCTCCGCAGGTCCGCCCCAGGCCAAGCCCTTCTTTTCCCAGGAGGTGAGCCGCATGGGGGTTCTAGATCGGAATTTGGGGGTCGCCACCCATTTGGCGTGACGCGGCTCGGTGATGTAGAACCACCCCGATTGCCACCCTTTCACGGTCTCCGCGAAGGAGCCGTCAAGCCAGGTGACGTTAAGCATCTTGCCCACCATGGCCCCTCCGCACTCCGCTTGCTGGCCGCTCACGATCTTCGGCTTCACGCAGAAGATTTGTAGCCACAAGCCAAAGTGAGGCTTGATGCGGAGGAAGGCCTCGCATACGATGATAAACGCCGAGATGTTGAGGACGAAGTTTGGGGCTAGATCATGGAAATCTAGCCCGTAGTAGAACATGAGCCCGCGGACGAAGGGATGAAGTGGAAACCCCAGTCCGCGGACGAAGTGGGCAAAAAACACGACCCTCTCGTGGGGTCCCGGGGTTGGAATGACTTTCCCGTCGTCCGGTAGCCGGTGCGCTATGTCTGCGGCCAAGTATCCGGCCGCCCGAAGATTCGCGACATGCTTCTCCTTCACGGTGGAAGCCACCCACTTGCCTCCTACTCCGGACATGTTCAGCTGTGCGGAGAAGACTTGGACTAGGGCGCTGGAGCTCGAGGAGGCAAGGATGAGCAAAGGAGGAGGAAGGCGTGGGTGAAAATGGGGATCCTTTATCCCTTTATAAAGGCGACGAAAGCGGTGCGCCTCCTCACTTGCCCGTTGAGAATCGCTTACTTCCCAAGCGCCACGATTGATGGCGCGGTGGGATTACCCATACCCGTATTGATGAGAATCCCTTGATAAGGGGACACAATCTCTGCTTTGACAAGACGTGTTAAGGAAACCGCCTCGGAATATGCGATGTCGCTGGTTGTGGGAAAATGGTTCGAATAATGACCCGACCGTAATGACATATCACGTCGTCGAAAAAAGTTGTCAGCTGAAATATCATTCTCTCTACAGTGGTATGTGAAGATCATTTTGCAGATCCGGACACAGTCTACGTGTTCGATAATTACTTTGGAGTATTCGGAGAAGGAACCCGCCTTGCAATGTCGAAGACAAGACTGCGCGCCGGACTCATCGTCATTGAAGCCTGGTTCAGGGGCTACTGAGGGAGTCCTGGATTAGGGGGTATCCGGACAGCCGGACTATATATATCATCCGGACTATTGGAGCGTGAAGATACAAGACTCAAGACTCCGTCCCATGTCCGGATGGGACTCTCCTTTGCGTGGAAGACAAGCTTGGTGATCCGGATATTGTATTTCCTTCCTTGTAACCGACTCCGTGTAAACCCTAGCCCTCTCCAATGTCTATATAAACCGGAGAGGTTGGTCCTTAGAAGGCCGATCACGATCACAATTACAATCATAATCATCATAGGCTAGCTTCTAGGGTTTAGCCTCTACAATCTCGTGGTAGATCTACTCTTGTACTACTCATATCATCAATATCAATCAAGCAGGAAGTAGGGTTTTACCTCCATCAAGAGGGCCCGAACCTGGGTAAACATCGTGTCCCTTGCTTCCTGTTACCATCAGCTTGAGACGCACAGATCGGGACCCCCTACCCGAGATCCGCCAGTTTTGACACCGACAGTCGGCTCCAGAAATTCCTGAGTATAAAGAGCTACTCTTGGTAGCCACTGAGGTCCAAACTAGGACGCCTGAAGGCCACCCTGATCAAAGGGTTGAGCTGCCCCAACAGAATGAGCCGACTGGTGCTGAAGCAACAATGGAAACAAACCAGATGAATAGCCAAGTCGGCATGGGTGATGCGGCTGATAATGTTGACCCGCCAAGCCCGCCTCGTGCCTCCATCCCAATAAAGGTGACTCAAGATGTGCCATCACATGCAATGACCAATGACGAGGTCACCATTACTGGGGAGGCACACAAAGCTCCGGAGGCGTTGAACGTGTTGGCCAAGTTTATGACCAAAGATGAGCCGATCATGTCTGAAAAGGGGAAGGAAAACTTGAGATACCAAACTTTGAGGATCTCAATGTGAATGAGCTTCATCAAATTTACTTGACCCGGCTATCCACAAGCCGGGATATGGAAGTGAGCATGGTGAACATGCTGAAAAGAAAATATGAGGTATGAAAATTCCCCTCCTTTTAATGTTGTATATACTTAAGTATCCCCCAAGTCTTAGACATATGAAAGCATAAGTATGTGTAAGACTTTGTGTAGGATTATGTGAATTGAGCTGTAGCCCCCCCCCCAGGGCCGGGTTGTTACAAAAATAACAAGCCAGTTCTTTGAATGTAATCTGACCCATGTAGTTGAAAAGAGTAACATGTAGCCCCCAAGGGCCGGCTCGTTTCTATGAATAGATGGGTCTTCAAAATGCCGGATCGAATGTAATGAAAAACACCATGTAGCCCCCAAGGGTTGGCTCATATCGATGAGATGGTTGGGTCTTTTCCTTGTATATGAAAAAATGACTTGAATTAACCCCCAAGTGCCAGCTAGGTTGCTTGCAGCTGCTTGGGACTTGAAATATAAAAGAAATTTGCCTCTTGTAGCCCCCAAGTGCCGAGTCGCGCAACTTTGCCGGATTGGGACTCCACAATATTTGTATTTATTTTGCTGGTTATGACAGGATATGGTCAATTATGCTGAATCAAAGGCAGCTGAGTTACAAGAGCGGCTCAAAACTGAGAAAAGACTGCGTGAAAAAGCCGAGTCATCAGCATCTTCATTGCAACAATCTATGCTGATTGCCTTAGAAAATTTAAACTCCTTGAAGGCCTCACATGAGGAGGAAAAAGGAACGTTGTTGAAACATGCTGAGGAAGAAGAGGGCCGGCTCAAGTCGGTCACTGAAGAGGTGAACATGCTAAAGCATCATATTACCCATATGAGCAGAACTATCTTTGGTAAGCAGCACTTGGAATAATTGCTGATAACTCACCTGGCGGCTCACGTATTGAAGTTGAATTGATAAGTCAATGGTTGTAACCTGCAAATGTCTAAATTTTGCAGGAAAGAGAAGTGTGAATGCCCTCCAAGCGCCTTTGCTTAAGCTAAAAGTCGTATACACCTTCCTTGAGCAACTATATGCAGGAAGCTTGTTTACCATCATGGTTGTGAAGGGTGGGAAAGAGCCACCATAGTTTATAAGAGATGTGCTGAAATAACTCTCTACCATCCCTAAGCAACTTGAGGAGTGAAAAAAATCAGCCGCCCGAGCCAGCACAATGATGTCTCTTAGTCGTGCCAAAGCTTATTTGCTAGAGATGGATCCATCTAAGATGTCTGGCGGGTTTCCAGGATTTAATGTTGATGGTAGTAAATTTTTGCAATAGGCTATGCACGTTGCATGAAGCAAACTCGCGTCTTGGCGAGTCAACTAGTTGAAGATCTGGATCTGAACAAGTATCAGCCGGCTTATGACGAGGAGAATACACGGGTTAACCCACCAACCTTTGAGCCTTTTGACCCAACTCCTGCACGGTGTAAGCATATCTTCACTCCTAATGTTGACCCATCAATTATCATGCAAGATGATGCCATCTTCCAAGCTTTAACAACTATCGACTGTGATCTGAACAACCTTCAGACCGGAGAAGAAGAAGAGCCGACGCAGGATAACCCGGAGGTATCAAACACTGGAGATCATTAAGCCGTCAACCCGGAAAGCGACAACCCGGAGGAGACAGGAGCCATCGTACAAGAGTAGATGACTCATAAAAACTTTTTTGACGTATTGAGCCCAACTATGGCTATGTAATAGGGTAGTTCAATAATGTGCTTCATTTGAGCCATTGCGGTGTTTTGTTAACCCACCCAATATCTTGATACTTACCTGTTGTTTGAATTAATGATGTGGTGAGTCATATTTTGAGCCGCCGAGAATGGTTATTTGTTGCAATCTTGATCCAAAATATGCAATGTGTATGTATACTTCAATGACTCCATGGTCGACATCAATACTTGATCATTGTAACCCGGTGTACCAATGAACCAGCGACTCATGATCGTTGAGAGCTCAATCTTGATCAAAATAAGATGGTGTATTGTTAACCTGGCGACTTATTGTTGATATAATGTTTGATCAAGGAGCAAATAATCTTGTAAAATAGAAGTTGAAATATAGATAAAGTTAATTGTTAAGACGACTTTTGAGGCATGACAAAAAGACCGGCTTTCAAGGCACTATTCTTGCTTCAATGAAGCTGGCGAGATAGCTGTCGGTGTCAAAACCGGCGGATCTCGGGTAGGGGGTCCCGAACTGTGCGTCTAGGCGGATGGTAACAGGAGACAAGGGACACGATGTTTTACCCAGGTTCGGGCCCTCTTGATGGAGGTAAAACCCTACGTCCTGCTTGATTGATATTGATATTGTGGATGTTTACAAGAGTGGATCTACCACGAGATCAAGGAGGCTAAACCCTAGAAGCTAGCCTATGGTATGATTGTAATGGTTGTTGTTGTCCTACGGACTAGAGCCATCCGGTTTATATAGACATCGGAGAGGGCTAGGGTTACATAGAGTCGGTTACAATGGTAGGAGATCTACGTATCCGTATCGCCAAGCTTGCCTTCCACGCCAAGGAAAGTCCCATCCAGACACGGGATGAAGTCTTCAATCTTGTATCTTCATAGTCTTGGAGTCCGGTCGATGATGATAGTCCGGCTATCCGGACACCCCCTAATCTGGGACTCCCTCAGTAGCCCCCGAACCAGGCTTCAATGACGATAAGTCCAGCATGTGTGTAGTCTTCGGCGTTGCAAGGCGGGTTCTCCTTCAAGTTCTACGTACCTGCCGAACAGTGTCCGACTTCCTCATCAATGTTGCGCGTCTTGGCTTCCACGCCCAATAATGGCCTTCTTCCACGCATCGCGCGAATGTGAAAAGCCAGGGTGTCTTTTATGTTTTACCCCCTAGTTGTGCGAATAATCTGCCTATAAGGGAGGCAAGAATCCAGATCCAAATCACCATCTTCCTCCCGCAAATACTCATCGGAGCGCTTTCGACCAAGAATCCATTCCATCATGGACCGTCAACGCGGCTCCTCTTCTCGTGCTCCCAGCCCTTTGCCAGGAGATTGGAGGAGATGCTCTGTTCCGCACAACGAGCTGGTGAAGCTCCAAGCGGGGGGATACCTCCCTCCGGCCTTTATGGTTCCGGTTTGAGCCGGGATGGCCACCTACAAAGGTGGGAAGCAAGCGGAGGTTACCCCAAGTCCCAACAAAGGGGAGTGGGTATGCTTCATCCCCTATCTGATAAGGGGGCTCGGATTTCCTGTACATCCATTCCTCTGCGGGCTCCTGGAGTTCTACGGACTTCAGCTTCATCACCTCACGCCCGCCTCAATCCTGCATACCGCGGGTTACGTAGCTCTTTGCGAGCTATTCCTGGGCGTCGAGCCCCATTTCACGCTGTGGAAGAGGTTGTTCTGCCTTGTACCCCGCTCTCACGAGGGGTCCATATATCAAGTGGGCGGCGCCGAAATATGGCGCATTGCCAGGACCGGATATCCATCCGGAACCCCTAAGAAGGCGTCCGAAGACTGGCCTTCGGAATGGTTTTATATAGAAGACGCTCCGCTGCCGGACCCTGTTCGGATCGGCCTCCCGGAGTTCAGCAGTGCTCCTCTGAAGAAACGCCTTAGTTGGCGTCCGCGGAGCCCCCAACTGGAGGAAGACAAGAGCGTCCATTATTTGATGGGCCGAATAAGGTTACTGGCCCATTCCGAGTTGACCATGATTGGAGTCATGGCAACATGCATTATGCGGGGGGTGCAGCCACTACAATACAGGGGCCACCCCATGTGGGATTTCAATGGGGAGAACGATGCCACCCGTCATGGCCGCAAAGGGCCGGATTCGGTCGAAGACCTGGTGACGATCCTGTCCGGCCTGTATAAGGGGGAGAAGGAGGATTTCCTTCGGACAAACCCGTTAAATGGGTTCTCCATGAATAATCCCCGGCCTTGGGTAAGCGAACACTCTGCGTGCCCGACCCATGCTTTTTGAAACTTAAGTTTCTTATATTGTGTTCTTCTTTCGACGCAGGAGCTGCGCCGGATCGTGGAGGACATGCTAAGTCCAGCTCCGCAACCCGAGGATCCAGAGAGATCCCGGGATCCGGCCTCCGAAGAGGATCCGGACATAAAGGTGGAGCTAATCGACGGGGTGTTCCACCAGCTCAGCATGGAGAATGCTTTAGTCGCCATCATGGCCGACTATCCCGGACTATATCCGGCTTCCCAGGTGATTGCGACCGAAGTCCTGACACCGCCATTCCTTCCTTGCTTATTTCTGACCACCGTATATGATGGCGCTGTGCAGGAGGCGCCCCTAGGGCGAGAAGCCAAACCCGCGGTGGCTGACCAACAAAGGCCAGTCCGGACCAGTAGGTGGAAGAGGAGCGCGGCGCGGACAGAAATGTCGCCGCAAAGGTGTAGCTCACAATTCATTATTTAGAGCAACATTCCTAGGAAGCGTTTGAGTGCTCATGACTTTTGTAGGGAAAAAAGAGCCCACCGGACTGCGGGCGTGGAGGTTGCCAATCCAACATCTACCAGCCAGGCTCCAGCACCTGGTCTGGAGGGCGAGGCGAGCGCAAGGCGCGAGCCGGACGTTCCTCCAACGGAGGACGCCGACAGACTGTCCGCCACCAAGTCTGAGGTGGAGAGTGCCATGAATCACAGGCGCCGCCGGATAGTATTTCGTGACGCGTGCTTCTCCCCCGAGGCGTTGAATGCCTTTAACGCGGGGGACGCGCACCTTCGTGCTGCTCAAGATGGTTTTACCAGAGCCACAGAGCAGTATGTAAAAGACATACGGGTAAGAGAATTTAATAGTTATATATGCCAGTAGCCCCCGAGACTTAAAGCAGTTATATTAACTGATTTAAGGATCATATGAAACGTAGGATCTTACCGAGAAGAATACCCAACTGTCTCAGGAGCTGCAAGAGTGCAAGGCCCGACTTGAGGCCGCACTCTCTGGCGCAGGAGGAAACACAGGGACCTCTCCTGGTAACGCATTATTTTAGAAAGATAAGTAGCGTTTGGCCTTTGCGCAAGTCTAAAAAATGACGTTGCAGGTGCTGCCGGACAAGATCCGGATAGGCAAGAACTTCTGCGCCAACTAAAGGCCGGTGAGAGGGTGCTGCATAAGGTGCAGCATGAAAGGAACAAGCTCCAGGATGCCCATGCCCAGCTTGGAGAAGAGCTGAAAGGCGTTCGGGCCGAGCTGTCGGGCTCCGTTAAGGAGAATCAGCGGCTTCGTCGCGGCATCTATAGTAAGTGCTTGAGCGAACTCCTTTGAAAAGAAGAGTTCAGCGAGGAAGTCAATTTGACGGAATATGTCTGCAGGTATGCTCACAGGTTGCCCTGCGGAGGAGATGCCCGTATCAATGGGTGATCAACTTCCCGAATTGTTGCAACTGATCGAACGAGTTCGGCAGGAAATGAGCGGCGTCATCCAGGCTTTATGGCCAGCCTTCTCCTTACATGAGGGTCTTGGGGAGCTTGCGGAGAAGCTTCAGGGAGTGCGGCAACGCTTCCATTTATGGAAGATTTCGGCCTGCCGCCAAGGTGCCAGGGAGGCCTGGGCCATGGTAAAGACGCAGTACAAGAAGGCGGATCCCAACCACATGGCCGAAGTCGGACCTATGGGGCCCGATGGGAAGGAGATCCCTTTGAGTTTAGTATACGGCCAAGGAGAGTTGGCCGCTAAATTTTCCCAACATGACTGTAAATTAGACAACCTGTTAGACGGGATTGAGGAAGAATACAATCAGTCGATTTGACAATGTATTATAAAATGACATATAAAATGCCTTCTAGCCGGATTGTAGATCGTTTGTCTTTGCCGACCTTTTCGCTTCGATCTCGGGACCCTAGAGTCCGGAGTGTGTCCGAATACCTTCACGGTTATGAAACAACTGGGGTATGCATGGAGACCAGGCGTAGGGGTCATTAGTGCTTTATCAGACAAGTGCCCAACTAGTTATGTTATATTACATGGGTAGTAAGAAACATCTTCCAGGGAGAATAGTTCCGTTAAGGGTTCCTTTCCTCTGGGGGTGGCATGCCCTAAAGTGCGTGTCCGGACTGCGAAAAAGCAGAAAAACATCTGGGGGCAGATAAATAAGTGGATAAAAAATCATCTTTTAAGTCACCGACCGAATATTCCCTTAAGAACGCTAGCTTTCGGCTTCACCCAGTCTGAGGTACACATCTGGCTGACCCGGCAGTAACAATCGTAGAGGTGCTCCCTTTACCTCCTAGCCAAACAATCGGGAACGTAGGGGTAAGTACAGGAGCCAGGCAACCCAGCTTGGCCAAAACTTAAGTCATATCGATGCATATAATGGTGAATAAAGTGTACATGTGGAGGCTTGACACATGTGCTGGGCATGAAGCCCTTATAATTAAGCTTCTGGTAAAGAAGCCCCCAGGTATAATGAGTGCGGATAGCACATCAATTGCGCGCGATCGATGCGCAAGTAGGCCTTTTAAGGCTTTGATGAATAGGGTTGAGAAGAAAAGGATAAACAAAAGGCAGCTGAAGTAAAAAAAAATTTGGACGGGGGGAAAGGGACGAACTCTTAGTCCGGCGCTAGGCATAGAATCATCGGAGGCGGGCTGCGTTCCATGGGTTCGGCTCGAGTCGGTTATCCGACGCATTTCATAGACGGTACGCTCCGCCGGTCAAGACTTTATCGATGATGAAGGGGCCTTTCCATTTAGGCTTGAGCTTGTCCTTTTTCTTGTCCGGCAGGCGTAGAACCAGTTCGCCAACGTTGTAAGTCTTGGCCCGTACTTCTCTGCTTTGGTATCTTCGAGCCTGCTGCTGATAGAATGCAGAACGAGCCTTGGCGATGTCGCGTTCTTCCTCCAATGCGTCCAAGCTGTCCTGCGGATCCAACTCGGCTTCTCTTTCTTCGTACATGCGCACTCGAGGTGAGTCATGAATTATGTCGCAGGGCAAAACTGCTTCTGCGTCGTATACCATAAAAAATGGTGTGAATCCGGTAGTACGGTTAGGCGTTGTCCGCAGCCCCCAGAGTACGGAGTCGAGCTCCTCTACCCAGTGCGTGTCAGATTTCGTAAGGGACTGCACTAGTCTGGGTTTGATGCCGCTCATTATTAGACCATTTGCTCATTCCACTTGACCGTTGGTTTGAGGATGATAGACTGAAGCGTAATCGAGCTTGATGCCCATATTTTTGCACCATGATTTAACCTCATCGGCCGTGAAGTTCGTGCCATTATCGGTGATGATGCTGTGGGGGACACCATAACGGTGTACTACCCCGGATATAAAGTCTATCACTGGTCCGGACTCTGCCGTTTTAACTGGCTTGGCCTCTATCCATTTGGTGAATTTATCCACCATGACCAATAGGTACCTTTGCTTGTGGGTTCCCCCTTTAAGTGGTCCAACCATGTCAAGCCCCCAGACCACGAACGGCCAGGTAATGGGCATAGTTTTGAGGGCGGTGGGTGGCATGTGGCTCTGATTAGCAAAGAGCTGACAACCGACGCATCTTTGGACTAAGTCCTGAGCATCTGCCCGGGCCGCCGGCCAATAAAATCCTGTACGGAATGCCTTTCCTACAAGGGCCCGGGCTGCGGCGTGGTGTCCGCCTAGTCCGGTATGAATTTCAGCCAGAAGGCCTCGCCCTTCCTCTTTGGAGATACACCTTTGAAGGACTCCGGTTGTGCTTTTCTTATAGAGTTCTCCCTCATGGACCTTGTAGGCTTTAGATCGCCGGACTACGCAGCGGGCCTCATTATGGTCTTCGGGGAGTTCCTGCCTAAGCAAGTAGGCTAGGAACGGCTCTGTCCATGGGGAGATTACTGCCATTATGTCGTGAGCTGAGGGTGTTGTTTCGTCGGCTGGATCGCCGGTTATGTCAGATTGCTCTGCGGCCGCCTCCGGTTTGTTATTTCTGGACTCCTCTTCCCATAGTACGGATGGCTTGAACAGCCGTTCCAGGAAGATATTTGGAGGGACAACGTCATGTTTTGCGCTGATGCGTGCCAATACGTCGGCCGCTTGGTTATTATCTCTGGCTACGTGGCGGAATTCAAGTCCTTCGAATCGAGCTGACATTTTAAGGACAGCGTTACGATAGGCTGCCATTTTTGGATCCTTGGCGTCAAAGTCTCCATTTACTTGGGATATTGCGAGGTTTGAGTCCCCGCGCACCTCTAGGCGTTGGATGCCCATGGAGATTGCCATCCGGAGGCCATGTAAGAGGGCCTCGTATTCGGCTGCGTTGTTGGAGTCCGTGTACATTATCTGAAGTACGTATTGGACTCTGTCCCCGGTTGGGGACGTTAGTACGATGCCAGCCCCCAATCCGGCCAACATTTTGGAGCCGTCGAAATGCATAATCCAATTGGAGTATGCGCCGTACTCTTTAGGGAGTTCGGCTTCAGTCCACTCAGCGACAAAGTCAGCCAAAACTCGCGACTTTATAGCTCGCCGGGGTTTGTAAGTTATGTCGAATGGTAAGAGCTCAATGGCTCGTTTTGCAATCCTGCCCGTTGCGTCGCGGTTATTTATAATGTCATTTAGGGGTACTTTGGAGGCCACTGTTATCGAACACTCTTGAAAGTAGTGTCGGAGCTTCCGGGATGCCATGAACACCGCATACGCTATCTTTTGATAGTGCGGGTAACGGGACTTGCAGGGGGTTAAAACAGTGGATACGTAGTACACTAGTTTTTGAAGAGGGAATTTATGCCCTTCTGTCTCTCGTTCTACGACGAGCACCGCGCTTACTACTTGATGTGTTGCCGCGATGTACAACAACATAGGTTCACCCAGGTTGGGCGCAGCCAGGACCGGATTCGTTGCCAATATGGCCTTTATTTCTTCGAGTCCGGCAGTGGCAGCATCCATCCACTCGAAGTGTTTGGTGTGCCTGAGGAGGCGATAGAGGGGCAATGCCTTTTCTCCTAGGCGGGAGATAAAGCGGCTGAGAGCCGCCACGCATCCAGTCAATTTCTGGATCTGTTTGAGGTTTTTTGGAATATCCAGCTGTGATAGGGCTCGGATTTTGGCCGGATTTACTTCAATTCCTCTACCGGATACAATGAAGCACAAGAGCTTTCCGGCTGGTACGCCAAAAACGCATTTTTCCGGGTTCAGTTTGATGTCATATGCTCGGAGGTTGTCGAATGTGACCCTCAAGTCGTCTACTAGAGTTTCGACGTGTTTGGTTTTGACGACTACGTCGTCTACGTATGCCTCTACTGTTTTGCCGATCTGGGTAGCCAGACATGTCTGAATCATGCGCTGATATGTTGCGCCGGCGTTTTTAAGTCCGAAGGGCATCGTGTTGAAGCAGAATGGTCCATATGGAGTAATGAACGCCGTTGCGGCTTGATCCGCTTTTGCCATCTTGATTTGATGATAGTCGGAGTATGCGTCCAGGAAGCACAATGAATCGTGCCCTACAGTGGCATCGATGATTTGGTCGATGCGGGGGAGGGGGAAGGGATCCTTTGGGCAGACTTTATTTAGGTCTTTGAAATCGACACATAGGCGCCAGGATCTGTCCTTCTTTGGTACCATTACAAGGTTTTCTAGCCAATCCGGATGTTTGATGTCTCTGATGAATCCGACTTCCAATAGTTTGGCTAGTTCTTCTCCCATTGCCTGTCTTTTGGGTTCAGAAAATCGTCGAAGAGCCTGTTTGACTGGCTTGAACCCTTTTAGGATGTTTAGGCTATGCTCTGGCAGCCTGCGAGGGATTCCTGGCATATCTGAAGGATGCCAGGCGAAAATGTCGCAATTTTCCTGAAGGAATTCTCGCAGCACGGCGTCTACATCAGGGTTCAACTGTGCCCCGATGGAGGCCGTCTTTGTTGGGTCCGTTGGGTGGACCTGGAATTTTATAATTTCGTCCGTTGGTTTAAAGGAGGTGGACTTGGATCTCTTATCGAGTATCACGTCATCTCTGTGCACCTTAGCGCGCAGCGCGGAGAGTTCCTCTGCCGCTAGGGCTTCGGATAGTGCCTCCAGGGCTAATGCGGCTGTTTTGTTTTCGGCGCGGAGTGCTATGTCCGGATCACTAACGAGAGTGACTATCCCGCCGGGCCCAGGCATTTTGAGCTTCATGTACCCGTAATGGGGTACGGCTTGGAAAATTGTTAACGCCTCTCGTCCTAATATAGCGTGGTATCCGCTGCTGAGCGGGGCCACTTGGAACGTGATTTCTTCGGACCTGTAATTGTCCGGCGAGCCGAACACCACATCGAGTGTGATTTTTCCGGTGCAGCGTGCTTCCCGGCTAGGGATTATTCCTCTGAAGGTTGTGCTGCTTCGCTCAATGCGGCTCCAGTCTATTTCCATTTTTTGAAGAGTTTCCTCGTAAATGAGGTTCAATCCGTTGCCGCCATCCATGAGTACCTTGGTAAGTCGAAAGCCGTCCACTATTGGACTGAGGATCAATGAGGCTGGTGCTCGGGTTGTTCGGAATTTAGGTTCGTCGCTGGCGTTGAAGGTGATGGCCTCGTCGCTCCAAGGATTTGTTGTTGCTACTTGGTAGACTTCGGCAAGGCTGTGGATCGTTCGTTTCCGCATATTGTTTGATGCGAAAGTCTCGAAGACTGTTGATACCGTACCGGTATTGTTGGTGTGGTTTCGCGGAGCTAGAAGCTCCTCGCCACTTTTGGCCACCCGCCGTAATATCCAACATGCACGAAGGCTATGTGTTGGGGTGGCGCCCTTGGTACTGTGAATTGTACAGGGTTTGCTGAGCCATCCCTCCAGTACGGTTCCGTTCCCTTTAAGGGGCTTCTGTTTTTTGGTTCTTGTACTTGGTGCCTGAGTGTAATGCACCCTTTTGTTGCGGACTGGGGCTATGTTCGGGGCCGAATTATCCCAAAACCTATCTTCGGTTTTCCGGAAACTTTCTATGGCACAGTACTTTCGCACTATGGATGCCAAGTCGGCGAAACGTGTGATTTCACGATGGCTGACGGCGTTCAAGATTCCCCTGTCCGTGCAATTGTTGCAAAAGATCGAGATTGCGTTTTCCTCTCGGTAGTCCTTTATCCAGTCCATGACCAGGAGGAATCTGGCCCAGTAATGATGTACTGTTTCGGCTAGCTCTTGCCGGATTAGAGATAGATCGCATATATCTGGACGGGCGGGCCTAATTGAGTCTGGGACCCTGCCCATCTCGAGGCTCAAGGGCCGAGAAGTTTCCAAATTTGGAAGCTTGGAAAGTGGAACGTTGTCCAACGAGTCCGGTGCGATGCCTGACTTTATGCTCAGTGCTTGATCGGAGTCCGCTCCTCCGCGGGAATCTGGCATGGAGGGTTCGGTAGCCCGGACACGACTAGTTTTCAATATGGGAGAAGGATCATCGCGATGTTCCTCTACCACCGTGACGTGGCGAGTAACCTGGGGAGAGTTAATCTCTCTTAGATCGGTTTTAAGCCCGATCCGATTGTAGTCTGTAGCGACTCCCAGGGCGGCGATCCGATCCAAGAGTTCGTTTACAGACGAGAGCTCTGCTGGATCTAACTGCTCGGCGAATTCCGAGTTGACATGAAGATTGCTCTCGATGACATGAGAGGTCATCGTTGAAGCGGTGGCCGGATAGGCGGTCATAAGAAAACCTCCTAGCCGGATAGTTTGGCTGGCGGCCAAGGCTCCATCAGCGAAGATGCCGTCCTTGAAGACGGGAAGAGGCAACCTTCCTAGCGGTGACGGCATAGAGGAACTCTTAATGAAAGCACCAATGTCGGTGTCAAAACCAGCGGATCTCGGGTAGGGGGTCCCGAACTGTGCGTCTAGGCGGATGGTAACAGGAGACAAGGGACATGATGTTTTACCCAGGTTCGGGCCCTCTTGATGGAGGTAAAACCCTACGTCCTGCTTGATTGATATTGATATTGTGGATGTTTACAAGAGTGGATCTACCACGAGATCAAGGAGGCTAAACCCTAGAAGCTAGCCTATGGTATGATTGTAATGGTTGTTGTTGTCCTACGGACTAGAGCCATCCGGTTTATATAGACACCGGAGAGGGCTAGGGTTACATAGAGTCGGTTACAATGGTAGGAGATCTACGTATCCGTATCGCCAAGCTTGCCTTCCACGCCAAGGAAAGTCCCATCCGGACACGGGACGAAGTCTTCAATCTTGTATCTTCATAGTCTTGGAGTCCGGTCGATGATGATAGTCCGACTATCCGGACACCCCCTAATCCGGGACTCCCTCAATAGCCCTTGGTTTATCCTAGCTCTTTGTAATCCAGCTCTCACACGACATAAGCCGGTGCTTTAACCTTGACAAGTTTAGGGTCATAATAGATTGACTATCAAGAGTACGCCGAGTCATCTTGGTGGATGAGCATCAAGCAAAGAGGCAGGTTTAACCAATATTTATAATGGCATATGCCGGGTCAAGAGGGTGTTAATAGCTAAACACGATGAGTTGGAAGCCCCTCATACGTTTCCAATGTATCTATAATTTTTGATTGTTCCATGCTATTATATTACCTCTTTTGGATGTTTATGGGCTTTATTTTACACATTTATATCATTTTTGGGACTAACCTACTAACCGGAGGCCCAACCCATATTGTTGTTTTTTGCCTATTTCAGTATTTCGAAGAAAAGGAATATCAAACGGAGTCCAAACGGAATGAAACCTTCGGGAGCGTGATTTTTGGAACGAACGTGATCCAGAGGACTTGGAGTGCAAGCCAACAAGCTGCCGAGGCTCCCACGAGATAGGAGGCCACGCCCCCCTGTAGGGTGCCCCCCTGTCTCATGGGCCCCTCGGGCGACCACCGACGTACTTCGTCCTCCTATATATACCTACGTACCCCGGAAACATCCAGGGGCACCACGAAACACAATTTCCACCACCGTAACCTTCTGTATCCGCGAGATCTCATCTTGGAGCCTTTGCCGGCGCTCTGCAGGAGGGGGAATCGACCATGGAGGGCTTCTACATCAACATCCTTGCCCCTCTGATGATTTTTGAGTAGTTTACCAAAGACCTACGGGTCCATAGTTATTAGCTAGATGGCTTCTTCTCTCTTTTTGAATCTCAATACAATGTTCTCCCCCTCTCTTGTGGAGATCTATTCGATGTGAACTCTTTTTGCGGTGTGTTCGTCGAGATCCAATGAATTGTGGGTTTATGATCAAGTTTATCTATGAATAATATTTGAATCTTCTCTGAATTCTTTTATGTATGATTGAGTTATCTTTGCAAGTCTCTTCGAATTATCAGTTTGGTTTGGCCTACTAGATTGATCTTTCTTGCCATGGGAGAAGTGCTTAGCTTTGGGTTCAATCTTGCGGTGTCCTTACCAAGTGACAGAAAGGGTTGCAAGGCACGTATTGTATTGTTGCCATCGAGGATAACAAGATGGGGTTTATATCATATTGCTTGAGTTTATCCCTCTACATCATGTCATCTTGCTTAATGCGTTACTCTGTTCTGATGAACTTAATACTCTAGATGCAGGCAGGAGTCGGTCGATGTGTGGAGTAATAGTAGTAGATGCAGGCAGGAGTCGGTCTACTTGTTATGGACGTGATGCCTATATACATGATCATGCCTAGATAATCTCATAACTATGCGCTTTTCTATCAATTGCTCAACAGTAATTTGTTCACCCACCGTAATACTTATGCTATCTTGAGAGAAGCCTCTAGTGAAACCTATGGCCCCCGGGTCCATCTCTTATCATATTTGCTTTCAATCTACTTTTATTTGCATCTTTACTTTTTTGCATTTATATTATAAAATACCAAAAATATATCTATCTTATCTTACTATCTTTATTAGATCTCACTTTTGCAAGTGGCCGTGAAGGGATTGACAACCCCTTTATTGCGTTGGTTGCGAGTTCTTTGTTTGTTTGTGTAGGTGCGTGGGACTTTTGAGGAGCCTCCTACTGGATTGATACCTTGGTTCTCAAAAACTGAGGGAAATACTTATGCTACTATTGCTGCATCACCCTCTCCTCTTCGAGGAAAACCAACGCAAGCTCAAGACGTAGCAAGAAGGATTTCTTGCGCCATTGCTGGGGAGGTCTTCGCTCAAGTCAAGACATACCATGTACCCATCACAAACCCATCTCCCTCGCATTTACATTATTTGCCATTTGCCTCTCGTTTTCCTCTCCCCCACTTCACCCTTGCCGTTTTATTCGCCCTCTCTTTCCCAATCTCCTCCTCTCTTTTTCGCTTGCCTTTTTTCGTTTGCTGGTGTTGGATTACTTATTGCCATGGCGCAAGATAATACCAAATTGTGTGATTTCTCGAATACCAATAATAATGATTTCCTTAGTACTCCGATTGCTCCTCTTAATGATGTTGAGTCTTGTGAAATCAGTACCGCTTTGCTGAATCTTGTTATGAAAGATCAATTCGCCAGCCTTCCTAGTGCAGATGCCGCTACTCATCTAAACAACTTTGTTGATTTGTGTTATATGCAAAAGAAGAAATAGACGGATAACAATATTGTCAAATTGAAGTTATTTCCGTTTTCACTTAGAGATCGTGCTAAAGTTTGGTTTTCGTCTTTGCCTAAAAATAGCATTGATTCTTGGAACAAGTGCAAAGATGCTTTTATCTCTAAGTATTTTCCTTCCGCTAAGATTATCACTCTTAGGAACGATATTATGAATTTTAAACAACTTGATCATGAGCATGTTGCCCAATCTTGGGAAATAATGAAATTGATGCTTCGCAATTGCCCTACTCATGGTTTGAATGTATGAATGATCATACAAAAATTTTATGCCGGTTTGAACTTTGCTTCTAGAAATCTCTTAGATTCGGCTGCGGGAGGCACGTTTATGGAAATCACGTTAGGAGATGCTACAAAACTTCTTGATAATATTATGGCTAATTATTCTCAATGGCACACCGAAAGATCTTCTAGTAAAAAAGTGCATGCTATAGAAGAAATCAATGTTTTGAGTGGAAAGATGGATGAACTTATGAAGATGTTTGCTACTAAAAATACTCCTCTTGATCCCAATGATATGCCTTTGTCTTCCTTGATTGAGAATAATAATGAATCCATTGATATGAATTTTGTTGGTAGGAATAGTTTTGGAAACAATGCTTATAGAGGAAATTTTAATGCTAGACCGTTCCCTAGTAATTCCTCTAATAATTATGGAAATTCCTACAATAATGCTTATGGTAATTTTAATAAGATGCCCTCTGATTTTGAGAATAGTGTGAAAGAATTTATGATTTCTCAAAAGAATTTTAATGCTTTGCTTGAAGAAAACTTGCTCAAAGTTGATGATTTGGCTAGGAACGTTGATAGACTTTCGCTTGGTGTTGATTCTCTTAAACTTAAATCTTCTTCTCCCAAGCATGATATCAATGATTCTCTCAAAGTAATGAGAATTTCCATTGATGAGTGCAAGGAAAGAACCGCTAGATTGCGTGCTAAGAAAGATAGCTTTATAAAAGCGTGTTCTTCTAGTTTCCATGGAAATAATGATGAGGATCTTAAAGTTATTGATGTGTCTCCTATTAGATCTATGTTTTTCAATATGAATTTTGATGATTATGGGACTGATGATGAATCAACTTTGCCTAAAAGGCGTCCCACGAATTCGGAATCTTTAGATCTTAATGCTAAATTTGGTAAAAGTGAGATTGGAGAATCCTCAACTTCCAATAATATTGAACCTTCTATCTCGGATTTCAAGGAATTTGATTATGATAATTGCTCTTTAAAAGGTTGTATTTCCTTGTTGCAATCCGTTGTTAATTCTCCTCATGCTTATAGTCAAAATAAAGCTTTTACCAAACATATCGTTGATGCCTTGATGCAATCTTATGATGAAAAACTTAATTTGGAAGTTTCTATACCTTGAAAACTTAATGATGAGTGGGAACCTACTATAAAGATTAGAATTAAAGATTATGAGTGTTTTGTTTGTGTGATTTGGGTGCTAGTGTTTCCACGATTCCGAAAACTTTATGTGATATTCTAGGTTTCCATGATCTTGATGATTGCTCTTTAAATTTGCACCTTGAGGATTCCACCATTAAAAAGCCAATGGAAGGATCAATGATGTCCTCATTGTTGCAAATAGAAATTTGGTGCCCGTAGATTTTATCGCTCTTGATATAGATTGCAATCTTTCTTGCCCTATTATTCTCGGTAGACCTTTCCTTAGAACGATTGGTGCGATTATTGGTATGAAGGAAGGGAATATTAGATTCCAATTTCCATTAACGAAAGTCATGGAGCAATTTCCAAGAAACAAAGTCAAATTACCTTATGAATCTATCATGCGGGCTACTTATGAATTTAGTGCCAAAGATGGCACTCGTTAGATCTATCTTTGCTTTTATGCCTAGCTAGGGGCGTTAAACGATAGCGCTAGTTGGGAGGCAACCCAATTTTCTTTATGTTTTTTGTTTTTGCTCCTGTTTAGTAATAAATCTTGCATCTACCTTCTGTTTAGATGTGTTTTTATCCTTTAATTAGTGTTTGTGCCAAGTAGAACCTATAGGATAACCTACGATGATAGTTGATTTGATTCTACTGAAAAACAGAAACTCTGCCCGCACGAATATAATTTTGTTAAATCACAGGAACATGCTTTTGCGTTGATTCTTTTTTATGATGATCAATAAACAAATTTTCCAGGACTTCCTATTTTGGTATGATTTTTAGAGTTCCAGAAGTTTGTGTTAGTTACAGATTGCTACAGACTTTTCTGTTTTTGACAGATTCTGTTTTTCGTGTGTTGTTTGCTTATTTTGATGCATCTATGGCTAGTAAAATAGTTTATAAACCATAGAGAAGTTTGAATACAGTAGGTTTAACACCAAAATAAATAAAGAATGAGTTCATTACAGTACCTTATGTGGTGGTTTTGTTTTCTTTCACTAACGGATCTTATAAGATTTCCTGTTGAGTTTTGTGTTGTGAAGTTTTCAAGTTTTGAGTAAAGCTTTTATGGACTATGGAATAAAGGGTGGCAAGAGCCTAAGCTTGGGGATGCCCATGTAACCCCAAGATATTCAAGGATAGCCAAAAGCCTAAGCTTGGGGATGCCCTGGGAAGGCATCCCTCTTTCGTCTTTGTTCATTGGTAACTTTACTTGGAGCTATATTTTCATTCGCCACATGATATGTGTTTTGCTTGGAGCGTCGTATATTATATTAGTCTTTGCCTTTTAGTTTACCACAATCATCCTTGCTGTACACACCTTTTGGGAGAAGCCTATTTGATTAGAATTTGCTAAAATACTCTATGTGCTTCACTTATATCTTTTGAGCTTGATAGTTTTTGCTCTAGTGCTTCACTTATATCTTTTTGAGAGTCTTTTAGAACAACATGGTATTTGCTATGGTTATAAAATTGGTCCTAGAATGGTAGGCATCCAAGTTGGGTATAATAAAAACTATCATAGAAAGTGAATTGGATGCTATGATCAATTTGATACTTGATAATTGTTTTGAGATATGGAGGTAGTGATATTAAAGTCATGCTAGTTGGGTGATTATGAATTTAAAGAATGCTTGTGTTGAAGTTAGCAAGTCCCGTAGCATGCACGTATGGTTAAAGTTGTGTAACAAATTTGAAACATGAAGTGTACCTGGCTTGTGCATCCTTATGAGTGGCGGTCGGGGACGAGCGATGGTCTTTTCTACCAATCTATCCCCCTAGGAGCATGCACGTAGTACTTGATTTTTGATGACTTCTAAATTTTTGCAATAAGTATATGAGTTCTTTTGACTAATGTTGAGTCCATGGATTATACGCACTTTTACCTTTCCGCCTTTGCTAGCCTCTTCAGTACTGTGCATTGCCCTTTCTCACATTGAGAGTTGGTGCAAACTTCGCCGATGCATCCAAACCCCGTGATACGATACGCTCTATCACACATAAACCTCCTTATATCTTCCTCAAAACAGCCACCGTACCTACCTATTATGGCCTTTCCATAGCCATTCCGAGATATATTGCCATGCAACTTTCCACCATTCCGTTCACCATCATCATGACATACTTTACTTTTGTCATATTGCCATTGCATGATCATGTACTTGACATCATATTTGTGGCAAAGCCACCATGCATTATTTTTCATACATGTCACTCTTGATTCATTGCACCATCCCGGTACACCATCGGAGGCATTCATATAGAGTCATATCTTGTTCTAGTTTTGAGTTGTAATTCATATGTTGTAATCAATAGAAGTGTGATGATCATCATTATTAGAGCATTGCCCAAAGAAAAAAAAAGAAGAAAGGCCAAAAGAAAAAAAGGAAGGCCCAAAAAAAAGAAAAAAAGAAGAAAAAGAAAAAGAAAAAAAATAAAATAAAAAGGGCAATGTTACTATCTCTTTTTCCACACTTGTGCTTCAAAGTAGCACCTTGTTCTTCATGTAGTGAGTCTCATATTTTTGTGCTTCAAAGTAGCACCTTGTTTTTCATATAGTGCGTCTCATAAGTTGTCTTTTTCATACTAGTGGGAATTTTTCATTATAGAACTTGGCTCGTATATTCCTACGATGGGCTTCCTCAAATGCCCTAGGTCTTCGTGAGCAAGCAAGTTGGATGCACACCCACTAGTTTTCATTTGTTGAGCATTCATTTTTTGCTCTAGTGCATCTGTTGCATGGCAATCCCTACTCCTCATGTTGACATCAATTAATGGGCATCTCCATAGCCCTTTGATTATCCTCGTCAATGTGAGACTTTCTCTTTTTTTTGTCTTCTCCACACAATCCCCATGATTATATTCTATTCCACCCATAGTGCTATATCCATGGCTCACGCTCTTGTATTGCGTGAAGGTTGAAAAAGTTTGAGATTATTTAAGTATGAAACAATTTCTTGGCTTGTCATCGGGGGTATAGAAGTTGGGAACATCTTTGTGTGACGAAAATGAAGCATAGCCTAACTATATGATTTTGTAGGGATGAACTTTCTTTTGCCATGTTATTTTGAGAAGACATGATTACTTTGATTAGTATGCTTGAAGTGTTACTATTTCTTTTATCAATATGAAATTTTCTTTTGAATAACTTGGATCTGAACATTCATGCCACAATAAAGAAAATTACATTAGGAATTATGCTAGGTAGCATTCCACATCAAAAATTCTCTTTTTATCATTTACCTACTCGAGGACGAGTAGGAATTAAGCTTGGGGATGCTTGATACGTCTCCAATGTATCTATAATTTTTGATTGTTCCATGCTATTATATTACCCCTTTTGGATGTTTATGGGCTTTATTTTACACATTTATATCATTTTTGGGACTAACCTACTAACCGGAGGCCCAGCCCATATTGCTGTTTTTTTGCCTATTTCAGTATTTCGAAGAAAAGGAATATCAAACGGAGTCCAAATGGAATGAAACCTTCGGGAGCATGATTTTTGGAACGAACGTGATCCAGAGGACTTGGAGTGCAAGCCAAGAAGCTGCTGAGACTCCCACGAGATAGGAGGCCGCTCCCCCCCTATAGGGTGCGCCCCCTGTCTCGTGGGCCCCTTGGGTGGCCATCGACGTACTTCGTCCTCCTATATATACCTACGTACCCTGAAAACATCCAGGGGCACCACGAAACACAATTTCCACCACCGTAACCTTCTGTATCCGCGAGATCTCATCTTGGAGCCTTCACCGGCACTCTGCCGGAGGGGGAATTGACCACGGAGGGCTTCTACATCAACATCCTTGCCCCTCCGATGAGTTGTGAGTAGTTTACCACAGACCTACGGGTCCATAGTTATTAGCTAGATGACTTCTTCTCTCTTTTTGAATATCAATACAATGTTCTCCCCCTCTCTTGTGGAGATCTATTCGATGTAAACTCTTTTTGCGGTGTGTTTGTCGAGATCTGATGAATTGTGGGTTTATGATCAAGTTTATCTATGAATAATATTTGAATCTTCTCTGAATTCTTTTATGTATGATTAAGTTATCTTTGCAAGTCTCTTTGAATTATCAGTTTGGTTTGGCCTACTAGATTGATCTTTCTTGCCATGGGAGAAGTGCTTAGCTTTGGGTTCAATCTTGTGGTGTCCTTACCTAGTGATAGAAAGGGTTGCAGGCACGTATTGTATTGTTGCCATCGAGGATAACAAGATGGGGTTTATATCATATTGCTTGAGTTTATCCCTCTACATCATGTCATCTTGCTTAATGCGTTACTCTGTTCTTATGAACTTAATACTCTAGATGCAGGCAGGAGTCGGTCGATGTGTGGAGTAATAGTAGTAGATGCAGGCAGGAGTCGGTCTACTTGTTATGGACGTGATGCCTATATACATGATCATGCCTAGATAATCTCATAACTATGCGCTTTTCTATCAATTGCTCGACAGTAATTTGTTCACCCACCGTAATACTTATGCTATCTTGAGAGAAGCCTCTAGTGAAACCTATGGCCCCCGGGTCTATCTCTCATCATATTTGCTTTCAATCTACTTTTATTTGCATCTTTACTTTTTGCATCTATATTATAAAATACCAAAAATATATCTATCTTATCTTACTATCTTTATTAGATCTCACTTTCGCAAGTCGTCGTGAAGGGATTGACAACCCCTTTATTGCGTTGGTTGCGAGTTCTTTGTTTGTTTGTGTAGGTGCATGGGACTTTTGAGGAGCCTCCTACTGGATTGATATATTGGTTCTCAAAAACCGAGGGAAATACTTATGCTACTATTGCTGCATCACCCTCTCCTCTTCGAGGAAAACCAATGCAAGCTCAAGACGTAGCAGCCCCCAACTGACCTATGATCAAAAAAAATAAAGATTCATGCACAATATATGGGATGAAACGACAGATGCCCCGAGTTTCAGGGATCCCGACTTTATTATAATGATCATAAAAAGATATATACACATAGGTATGTACAATGAGATAGAACCAATGGTTCTAAGTGTAGTAAGGCTGAAGATGAGCAATTGATACGTCTCCAACATATCTATAATTTTTGATTGTTCCATGCTATTATATTATCTGTTTTGGATGTTTAATGGGCTTTACTATGCACTTCTATATTATTTTTGGGACTAACCTATTAACCAAAAGCCCAGTGCAAATTGCTATTTTTTTTTGCCTATTTCAGTATTTCGCAGAAAAGGAATATCAAACGGAATCCAAACGGAATGAAACTTTCGCGAGGATCGTTTTTGAAACAAATGCAATCCAGGAGACTTGGAGTGGACGTCAAGGAAGCAACAAGGCGGCCACGAGGTAGGAGGGCGCGCCAAGGGGGGTAGGCGCGCCCCCACCCTCGTGGGCCCCTCGTGGCTCCACCAACCTACTTCCTTTGCCTATATATACTCATATAGCCTGAAAACATCGAGGAGATCCACGAAACCCTATTTCCACCGCCGCAACCTTCTGTACCCGTGAGATCCCATCTTGGGGCCTTTTCTGGCGCTTTGCCGGAGGGGAAATCGATGATGGTGTGCTTCTACATCAACATCATGGCCTCTCCGATGATGCGTGAGTAGTTTACCACAGACCTTCGGGTCCATAGTTATTAGCTAGATGGCTTCTTCTCTCTCTTTGGATCTCAATACAAAGTTCTCCTCGATTCTCTTGGATATTTATTTGATGTAATTCTTTTTGCGGTGTGTTTGTCGAGATGCGATGAATTGTGGGTTTATGATCAAGATTATCTATGAACAATATTTGATTCTTCTCTGGATTCTTATATGCATGATTTAATATCTTTGCAAGTCTCTTCGAATTATCAGTTTGGTTTGGCCTACTAGATTGATCTTTCTTCCAATGGGAGAAGTGCTTAGCTTTGGGTTCAATCTTGCGGTATCCTTTCCCAGTGATAGCAGGGGCAGCAAGGCACGTATTGTATTGTTGCCATCGAGGATAAAAAGATGGGGTTTATGTCATATTGCTTGAGTTTATCCCTCTACATCATGTCATCTTGCCTAATGCGTTACTCTGTTCTTATGAACTTAATACTCTAGATGCATGCTGGATAGCGGTCGATGTGTGGAGTAATAGTAGTAGATGCAGAATCGTTTCGGTCTACTTGTCACAGACGTGATGCCTATAGACATGATCATGCCTAGATATTCTCATAACTATGCGCTTTTCTATCAATTGCTCGAGAGTAATTTGTTCACCCACCATAATACATGCTATCTTGAGAGAAGCCACTAGTGAAACCTATGGCCCCTGGGTCTATTTTCCGTCATATTAAACTCCCGTCAACTTGCTATTTCTGACACTGTTTATTTTTCAATCTATACAACAAAAATACCAAAAATATTTATCTTATTATCTTTATCAGATCTCACTTTTGCAAGTGGCCGTGAAGGGAATGAAAACCCCTTTATCGCGGTGGTTGCAAGGTTCTTGATTGTTTGTGTAGGTACGAGGGACTTGTGTGTAGTCTCTTACTGGATTGATACCTTGGTTCTCAAAAACTGAGGAAATACTTACGCTACTTTGCCGCATCACCCTTTCCTCTTCAAGGGAAAACCAACGCATGCTCAAGACGTAGCAGCAATGTTCCAAGGCCTGTTGTCTCTTCCTCAGAAGTACGATACTTACCATGTTCTCGTATGTCAACCAAATAATAAGACCCATTGTGGAGGTTCTTGCTAATGACAAAAGGCCCTTCCCATGAAGGTGATAGCTTATGCTTGTCGGCTTGATCTTGTACGAGTCAGAGCACTAAGTCGCCCTCCTGGAAAGTATGGTTGCAAACTCCACGACTATGATAGCAATGTAGGTCTTGCTGATATATTGTCGATCTTGCTGCCGCAAAGTCACGTTCTTCTTCCAGAGCATCTAGAGAGTATTATCGAGCCTGCACATTATCTACGTCAACATAAGCTGCAACTCTGGGAGAATCATGACGAATATCACTAGGTAGCACAACTTCGGCTCCATAAACCATGAAGAAAGGCGTGTAGCCCGTTGATCTAATGGGTGTAGTCCGTATGCTCTAAAGGACTGATGGCAGCTCTTCAACCAAACAACCCAGAGTGCGCTCAAGAGGGACCACAAGTCTTGGCTTGATGCCTCGTAAAATTTCCTGGTTAGCATGTTCTGCTTGGCCATTGGACTGAGGATGTGCTATTGAGGCGACATCAAGCCAGATGTGCTCTTGTTGCCAAACTTCTTCATATCTCCCTTGGACAAGTTAGTTCCATTATCAGTGATGATGTTGTGCGGATAACCAAAGTGAAAAATCAACTATTTTAGGAACTTGACTGTTGTTGGTGGATCACAATTGCTGACTGGCTCTACTTTAACCCACTTAGTGAATTTGTCCACAACAACCAGAAGATGAGTTTTCTTGTCCTTAGAGCATTTGAACGGACCAACCATATCAAGTCCCCAGACTGCAAAAGGCCAAGTGATTGGAATCATCTGAAGCTCTCGAGCCAGCACATGAGCCTGGCGAGCGAATTTCTGGCAACTGCTACTTCTTGAGCTTGCGTTTGTTTTTCCCTTGAAGAGGAAAGGGTGATGCATCACAGTAGAGATAAGTATTTCCCTCAGCTAAGAACCAAGGTATCAATCCAATAGGAGAAACGCACAAGTCCCCAATAGATGCACCTACACAAATAACCAAACACTTGCATCCAACACGATAAAGAGGTTGTCAATCCCTTCACGGTCACTTGCAAAGGTGAGATCTGATAGAGATAGATGTAAAAGATTACTAAAACGTAAAAGTAAATAAATTGCAGCAAGGTATTTTTGGTATTTTTAATATATAGATCTGAAAATATAATGAGGAAAATAGACCCAGGGGCCATAGGTTTCACTAGAGGCTTCTCTCTTGAAGGCAAATAATATGGCGGGTAAACAAATTACTGTCGCGTAGTTGATAGAAAAGTGCAAAGTTATGATGATATCCAAGGCAATGATTATGCAATATAGGCATCACGTCCGTATCAAGTAGACCGACTCTTGCCTACATCTACTACTATTACTCCACACATCGACCGACTCCTGCCTGCATCTGGAGTATTAAGTTCATAAGAACAGAGTAATGCATTAAGTAAGATGACATGATGTAGTAGGATAAAATCAAGCAATATGATGAAAACCCCATCTTGTTATCCTCGATGGCAACAAAGCAATACGTGGCTCATTACCCCTACTATGTCACTGGGTGAAATCACGCAAGTCTGAACCCAAAGCTAAGCACCTCTCCCATTGTAAGAAAAACCAATCTAGTTGGCCAAACTAAATCAATAATTCGAAGAGAAATACAAAGATACCAAATCATGCATATAATAATTCAGAGAAGATTCAAATAATATACTCCCTCCGTCCGGAAATACTTGTCGGATAAATGGCTGTATCTAGACATATTTTAGTTTTAAATACATCCATTTTGATCCATTTCTGTGACAAGTAATGCCGGACGGAGGGAGTACATAGATAAGCTGATCATAAATCCACAATTCATCGAATCTCGATAAACACACTACAAAAGAAGATTACATCAGATAGATCTTCAAGAACATCAAGGAGAACATGGTATTGAGAAGCAAAGAGAGATAACAAGCCATCTAGCTACTAGCTATGGACCCGTAGGTCGGTGGTAAACTACTCACGCTTCATCAGAAGGGCAATAGGGTTGATGTAGAAGCCTTGTGTGATCGAATCCCCCTCCGGCAGGGTGCCGGAAAAGGTCCCAAGATGGGATCTCATGGGTATAGAAGGTTGCGGCGGTGGAAAAGTATTTTCGTGGATGCCTCTGAGGGTTTTGGAATCTATGTGAATATATAGGAGGAAGAAGTAGGTCAGGGGGTCTTCCTGGGAGGCCACAAGCCCTAGGGGCGCCCCCCTAGGGCACGCCCCCTGGCTTGTCATCTACTCCAAGGGTTTCTGACTTGGACTCCAAGTTCTTCGTGTGTCTTCTGGTCCAAGAAAAATCATCGTGAATGTTTTATTCCGTTTGGACTCCGTTTAGTATTCCTTTTCCGTGAAACTCAAAAACAAGGAAAAAACAGAAACTGGCACTGGGCTCTAGGTTAATAGGCTAGTCCAAAAATCTTTACCTAATAATAAAGTAAATTGGGTTTGTTTCGTCCATCATGGCATTTTTTAGAAAAGTCCCTCTATTTCAGAGAATTCAACCCCGAGTCCTGTTTTAAGTCAAAATGAATCGTTTTTCGTATTTTACACAAAAGTTCCTGTGTTTTCTTGAAATGAACCCGCCGTCCGGATTTAAGTCACACCCGAATCGTTATTTTAGTTTTTTGAAACCCCCCTGATGTTTTAGGTAATTCATCCGTGGATCATATTTAAGTCAAACAAATACTTTTTTAAATCATCCATATCTTTTAAACCGTAACTCCGATTTGCACATGTTATATATGAAATTTGATTAGAAAAATATGTAGAATATGAATATGAGATTATTTTTACCTATTAAGTATTTTTAAATATTATTTTGGAATACATTAAATCAAACAAATAATTTTCTAAATTATCCGTATTTTTTAAACCGTAATTTCGATTTTAACATATTATACATGAAGTTTTATTAGAAAAATGTGTGCAATCTAAATATGATTTTAATTTTACCTATTAAATATTTTTAAAATATTGTTTTGGAAGCAAACTTATAATTTCTAGCGCAAGCTCCGTTTTTCTTTCGTACCGGCGGCAATACGGATTGCAAATAAACACCCCACTATAACCATATAGGGAAAAGAAAACAACGATAACTACATATGCATACCTCTGAAAAATGTCACAGGGGAAAACAACAAATTTCTCATTGCGAGAGTGAGAGAGAGAGAGAGGGAAGGCAAGGGAGGAGAGAGGGAGAGACAGACGCCTTAGGATTAACCATATTCAAACACGTTTTTTGTTGTTTTGTGTGAACACCGAGGCCATCGCCGGCGAGGGTGAGAAGGAGGATAAGAGGCAACACAAATATGATGCCTCGCAAAAATAAAGGAGATGGACCTATTGAGTGATGGTTGTTGGATTAAGAGCGTGTGTTATGTTTTTTCTCCCATAGCAACGCACGGGCTCTTTTGCTAGTAATATAAAATAGCATATTAATGCATATAAAACAATCAAAATAGATAATATAATAGCATCAAACAATAAAAATATATTGATACGTTGGAGACGTATTAGCAACCATCACATTTGCACACTATTTCTTCAGCATCTGCATGAGCCGTAAGCCAGTAAAAACCATGACGGAAAGCCTTTGAAACTAGTGATCTTGAGTCGGCATGATGACCAAAATCTCCAGTGTTAATTTCATTGAGTAGATCGTGCCCTTCATCAGGGGACACACATCGTTGAAAAACACCAGTGATGCTTCTCCAATGTAACTCGCCGTTGACAATAGTCATGGATTTAGAGCGCCGAACGATCTGACGAGCGATAAGTTCATCCTCAAGGAGCTCGTCTCGAGTTAAATAAGTCAGATAAGGTACCGTCCAATCTGGAGTATCCCGAAGAGCCGTCACCAACTGTGCCTCTGGGTCAGGCACAACAAGATCTTCCTCGGAAGGTAATTTAGTGGAAGGATTATTTAGAACATCCAAGAACACATTGGGGGGTGGGCTTACGGTAAGAGCTGAGTCGAGAGATGGAATTAGACGCCTCATTAAGCAGCCGATCTATATGATCCATTTGATATCCTTTAAAGTGTCCTGCAATATTAGTCAGTGCATGTCCATAAGCTGCCATGAGGGGGTCCTTAGAATCCCACTTGCCAGAAACTTGTTGAGCAACTAGATCCGAGTCACCGTGGCACCACACCCGGCTAAGATTCATCTCCTTAGACATAAGGATACCATGAAGGAGGGCCTCATATTCAGCTGCATTGTTAGTACAAGGAAACACAATCCTTAGAACATAAAAAAACTATCACCTCGAGGGAAAGATAAGATAACCCCCGCCCCCGAGCCTTCCAATTGCCTGGATCCATAAAAGTGGATTGTCCAGTTATCTGTTGTCTAGCTTCTCTTCTGGAATCCGAAGCTCAATCCCGTCGTTGATGAAATTGATACGTCTCCAACGTATCTATAATTTTTTATTGTTCCATGCTATTATATTATCCATCTTGGATGCTTTATATGCATTATGGTGCTACTTTATATCATTTTTTGGGACTAACTTATCTATAATACATAAATAGTTGATCCCAACTATCTTATTTCTCTCAACATGCCGCCTATCCACCTCATCTCACATACCCCACAATGCCACATAAGCACATGCAACCTGGCATATCATCATTTTTATTTTTCTGTTTAGCGACTAAATAGATAGTGGTCGGACCCTTCCCTGGACCCTGCGCAAGCGGGAGCTACATGCACCAGGTTGCCCTTTTTTTAGCGACTAAATAGATCTCTTATTTTTGAGTTAACTGCAGTTGCTTGCTGAAACGCACACGCAACACTACTTCCTATGGAGTACTAGCAGCTTGATTTCCCATTAATGGTTCAGTTTTCAATGTAGGAACCGAGAAGCCTCTCTCCTGTAACAACGTAGCAACCGAGCAGCCTCTGTCATGTTAGTGTTACCAATTAATTACTATATTCAGTCTCCATGCATAAGAGCCGAACGGCCTCTCACCTTCAAAACAAAAAATATTGCATCTCGATCTCCCACATATATCGCACGGAGGCGTCCAATCTTGCGGGCTGCGTCTGTAGGACCTTGAAGTATGTCTATAGGGGGGGTGATTAGACTACTTGACCAATTAAAAACTTAACCTTTTCCCAATTTTAGAGTTTGGCAGATTTTAGCTACTTTAGGACAAGTCAAGCAATCATCAACCTATTCAAGCAAGCATGCAAAGAGTATATAGGCAGCGGAAATTAAAGCATGCAACTTGCAAGAAAGTAAAGGGAAGAGTTTGGAGGATTCAAACGCAATTGGAGACACGGATGTTTTTGGCGTGGTTCCGATAGGTGGTGCTATCGTACATCCACGTTGATGGAGACTTCAACCCACGAAGGGTAACGGCTGCGCGAGTCCACGGAGGGCTCCACCCATGAAGGGTCCACGAAGAAGCAACCTTGTCTATCCCACCATGGTCGTCGCCCATGAAGGACTTGCCTCACTAGCAGTAGATCTTCACGAAGTAGGCGATCTCCTTACCCTTACAAACTCCTTGGTTCAACTCCACAATCTTGTCGGAGGCTCCCAAGTGATACCTAGCCAATCTAGGAGACGCCACTCTCCAAGAAGTAACAAATGGTGCATTGATGATGAACTCCTTGCTCTTGTGCTTCAAATGATAGTCTCCCCAACACTCAACTTTCTCTCATAGGATGTGGATCTGGTGGAAAGAAGATTTGAGTGGAAAGCAACTTGGGGAAGGCTAGAGATCAAGATTCATATGGTAGGAATAGAATATCTTGGCCTCAACACATGAGTAGGTGGTTCTCTCTCCAAAATGGTAAGTTGGAAGTGTAGGTTCGTTCTGATGGCTCTCTCCACGAATGAAGAGGAGGTGGAGGGGTATATATAGCCTCCACACAAAATCTAACCGTTACACACAATTTACCAAACTCGGTGGGACCGATTCAACAGACTCGGTCAGACCGATTTAGTAAACCTAGTGGCCGTTAGTGATTTTCGGTGGGACTGACATGCATCTCGGTGAGACCGATTCGGTTAGGGTTAGGGCATAATGCAATCTCGGTAAGACCGATTACACAAACTCGGTGAGACCGATTTGGTAATAAGCTTTCCAGAGAGTTGGTCAGGTAAACTCGGTGGGACCGATTTGCTCTTTTCGGTGAGACCGAAATGTTACAAAAGGGAAACAGAGAGTTTACATTGCAATCTCGGTGGGACCGATCGCTCACTTTGGTTAGACCGAAACGTTACGAAGGGAAACAGAGAGATTACAATCCCATCTCGGTGAGACCGAGATCCCTATCGTTAAGACCGATTTGCTTAGGGTTTGTGGCAGTGGCTATGACTTTTGGAATCGGTGGCGCCGGATAGGAAGAATCGGTGTGGCCGATTTTGGCTTTGGGTTTAGTTCATTTGTGGATGTGGGAAAGTAGCTGAGGGTTTTGGAGCATATCACAAAGCACATGAAGCAAGAGGCTCATTAAGCAACACCTCATCCCTCCTTGATAGTCTTGGCTTTTCCTATAGACTCAATGTGATCTTGGATCACTAAAATATAAAATGAAGAGTCTTGAGCTTTTGAGCTTGAGCCAATCCTTTGTCCTTAGTATTTTGAGGGATCCACTTTCATCATCCATGCCATGCCATTCATTGATCTTTCTTGAAATAATAGTCTTGGAATAGCATTAGCTCAATGAGCTATATGTTGTTATGAATTACCAAAACCACCTAGGGATAGTTGCACTTTCAATCTCCCCCTTTTTGGTAATTGATGACAACATATAGATCAAAGCTTCGACAAAAGATAATAAGATTGAATAGCATCGTCGCTTTGAGAAGTATGTGATAAGCAAGAGCTCCCCCTAAATTTGTGCATAGTTTAATATTTTCTTTGGACTGCAAATGCACAATGAATTAGGCTCATGGGTTACTCTTCCATGTCACATACATCTTGGTGGAGCGCTCAAAATAATAAACATTGAATGCATGCACTCATCACCAAGCAAAGTGAATGATCACATAAGATAGATAGGATAGTATCATCAAACATGCATAAGTGTAGCTTATGATCAAACACATGATCATCAATGTCTCACAAGCATAGTATCACAAGCAATCAAAAGCAAACAAGTTTAACCACCAAATAAAGCAAGAGAGAACAAAATCAACACACTCTCTCTCTCTCGAAGCCTATGATCTATACATTTTTCTCCCCCTTTGGCAACAAGTTACCAAAAAGTTCATAGAAAATGCATAGTGCTAGATCGACTCTCAGGCTTGATCTTCAGGTGGTGGTGTCCGGATAACTCCAAGAACGAAGGCTTCAGTTGAAGTAGAGGGTGCTGGAGTGGATGCTGGAGCTGGTTGCACTGGAGCTAAAGGGGCAGTAGCTGGTGCTGAAGATGTTGCTCTAGTGTCTGTCACAGGCACTGCAACTGACCTCTGGGCTCTAGGCACTCTGGCAAACACATTTGTGGTAGTCTTGCCCTGCCTCTCCTGCATATCATCCTGCAGCTGCTCTACAACTGACTGAATCTCAGTTACTTTGACATCAAGGTCATGGAATTTGAGTTCCATAATTCTCTCCAGGCTCTCCTGATTCTGAGTGAGGGTGGCTAGTCCCTTCTCAATCCTCAGTATTGATGCTATCAAGTAACCAAGCTGCTCCTGCTTGTTCTTCAAGAAATATTCAGATGCCTCCTCTTGAGTAGGCATCCTGGCAGCCTTCTCCTTCTTTGCCTTCTCCTTCTTCTCTTGATCTTGAACTGATGATGGGTCATTCTCATTCATGACAACCTCATTGTCCTCAAAGTCTGGATAAAGTGGAAAATATTCTTTATCCAATTGATATTTCCCTGTGCCCATCTTTGAGTTGATCAATTCCTGAACCTGAGGTGCATATCCACAGCTCCTCTTCTGATCTGCTGCAGTCCTCTTAATGGTTTCAATCATTAGGCTCATGACTTTGAACTTTTGTGGCACATCAAACACATGCAACATGTTGATGGCATGCCCTCTAATCATGTTATGGTCACCAGACTTGGGCAACAGAGTGTGCATCAGAATCCAATTGATAGTGGGCAACCCTGAGAACAGAAAATGAACTGATCCAAACTTGTGAGTCTCAACTGCCTTGTCTGGGATCTCCTTGTACATGTGAGCCATGGAATTGTGATCCATTTTCTTCTTTGCATAGATATCCAGGTCATCCTCATTTTCCTTAGGGGCATTTATCAGACTTGCCCATTCTTCAACAGAGGATTGGTACCTTGTACCTTCAGACATCCAAACAATTCTTCCATCTGGGTAAAAATATGCTGTGGAGTAGAATTGCATGATAAACTCATCATTCCAGTTGGTGAGTTTTTGTCCAACATAATCTGCAACTCCACAAGCAACAAAGCTGTCTTACACTCCAGGATAGTGTTCTTCATTATCCTTGATGTAGGTCCAGTCGACCCACCTCATGTCACAAACTATGGGCTTCTTATCCAACAGAATTGTCTCATAGAAGTCCTGTTGTTCCTTTGTATGGAACCTGTAATCAACAACAGTTCTTCTCCTTGTGGCATATGGATCTTCCATCCTCCATAGCCTTAGCCCTGAGTCTCTTCTGATGTTCATGTCCTCAGCCACAGGATGGGCATCATTGTGGTCTGGTATCTTGGGCTTGAGCTTCCTTAGGACCTGATCTTCTTCATCTTCTTCTTCAGCAACATTTGGCACTGGGGCCTTGTTCTTCTCAGCAGCTGGAATACTCCTAGTATTCCTCTTTGGTACTTGCTTGGCCTTGGAGGTAGCTTTGGGTGCTTCCTTGGGCTTAGATGTTGCAGCCCCTGATCTGATTGCATCACCCATAAGCTTGGGTGCCTTAGATGCTGGTCCAACAACCTCTTCCTCTTCAGAATCTCTTCTCATAGAGGGCTTTCCAAGAACCTGGGTAGTTGTGCTTCTTGCTCTCTTCTTCTTCTTGTCCTGAGCACCTTCATCCTCTGATTCAATTGTAAGCTTCATTATCTCTCCAGTGGGGACTTTCTTGGGTTTGGAAGAAGTGACTTTCTTTGCAGGTGCCTCTTTGGGTTCAGTCTGCTCTCGCACTTGAGTGGACCTTCTGACCTTGGGCATTGGTGTCCTCTTGGCAGGAACTTTCTTTTTCATTCCAGGCTTTGTGCTATGTGCAGAGCCATATTCCTTCTTGTCGGGGGTTGGATACGACATATGCCAAAGGATGGCTTATCATGGTGGGAGCGAGTAGAACGTCGCCGATGCCTGGAAGCGGGATGAGGTGAAGACATGCACGCCGGCGGAACTTACCCAGCTTCAGGGCTCTCCTAGGAGATAACACCCCTACTACTGCTCTGCGGGGTCTCCGCATGATCACTAAAGCAAAGTGACTACAATGGTGCTCCTGGAGCTGTTTCGGGAGGTAGGAGAGGGCAAGGTTAGCTCTCTCCTCCCTGGGCTATCTGGTCTATCTCTCTCTCTAGGTCCGAACCCTTTGCATGGGTGCCCCGGGGGGTTTATATAGGCCTACCCCCCGGGGGTACAATAGTAATCCGGCTGGGCGCGGGTCCCAGCCGTCTGTCTCTCAGGCCGCCGTCCTTCCCGCCGGCTTCTGGGGCCCGCCGACTGGCGGGTCCCGTGGACAGGCTTGATACTGTAGCGGCGCTCCTGATGACGCAGGCTCGGTCATCGGGTCGTGGCAACAGTGCCGCCGTCTATCGGGCGATCACTGTCGCCATTCCCCATCTTATCTGATTAATGGCTCGTGGGGCCCAGGAGGAGTCAGCCGACTCTAGGGAGGCCGACTCCCACAGGTCCGTCTTCGGGTTGCCCAGGCCGCCTTCGGCCCACCCACTGACAGGCGGCCCCGCCGCCTTCGGGTCAGATAGGCCGGCGTCGTGGGCACAGTGTACTACGTACTATGGCTGAGATCAGGGCAGGCATCATTGTAGCCATGCCGGCCCTTCGTAAGCAAGGGGGGAAACGGCCATGCCGTGACCGTACCCCGCGTCGTACTTCGGGATAAGGGAGGAGTCTTGGGACGACTCTCCATAGTCGGCCTCTCTGGAAGTTGCCATCTTGGAGTCGGCTTATCTGGGAGTCGCCGTCTGGGACTCGGCATATTTTGGAGTCGCTCCTGGGACTCGGCCTGAGGGGCGCGGCCTGCCTCGATGTCTTGAAATGTCCTGGGGCTCGGGTTAGCCTACCCGTGGCCCATTACTCCGACAGTAGTCCCGAAGCTGGCGAAGCCCTGCGGTCGCTGTATTGTGGGGCTTCAACAGCTTCACTCTTTAAAAGTGCAGACTCTGGGGCTCGGCTGCCATCTTCCCTTGGGCCGACTGTCGAAAGTCGGAGCTTCAGTGAAGAGCCTCAGTTCGAAAGTCGCGGCGGGAAGCCAGGCGGCGTGCCTGATACGCTTCCCCGCAGCCATCAGGGCGGCCCTATTGCGTGGCGCCACGTGGGGAGAACAGTCTGCCTGCCCACGCGCGGGACGGGACGGGCTGTCAGGCGGGGCCCACCACTACTGCGCCTCGGCATACGAACGGATCCGTTGCGGCCGAGGACGGTTGGTTTTCCCATGTCGTTACTGCGTGTAGTAACTTCGTGGGTAAATTGTGGGGCGGCATGGGGCATCGTGCGCAATTAATCCCACGCCCGCCCCCTCGGCTTCTCAGCCCGCAAGGCTATAAGTAGGCGGGGGGAAGCGGAGCGGCACAGCTCGCGCGCCCTTCTTCCCCGTTCCCCCGCCTAATCTTGCCTTCTCTCTCTCTCTCGCCTCCGCCGTGAGCTAGAGCACACCATACTGCGGCGATGAGCTCTTCCTCCGCCACGGCCCCCGCCGTGCGCTCCGGTGTATGGGACGGTTCGGAGGTAGAAGAAGAACACATCGAGTTCCTTCGCCGACACGCCGCCTCCCCAGCGCGGACCTCGTACGCGCCCGCGCCGCGCCGGAGGGGGAAATCCGGCTGGCGCCGGAAGAGGGCGAGCGGGTCATATTCCGCTCGCACCTCATGCGCGGCCTGGGGCTGCCGGCGAGCGGCTTCTTCCACTCATTCTTGGAATTCCACAGCCTTCAGCCGCACCACCTCACACCGAACACGGTAGTGCTGCTCTCCGCCTTCGCCACTCTGTGCGAAGGTTTCCTCGGTGTTCTCCCCACCATCGAGCTGTGGGGAGAGTTCTTCTCTTCTAAGCTCGGCACGCACATCGCCGGCGTGCCGGCCCAGTGCGGCGCCTTCATCGCGATGCGGCGCTCGACGGCCGACAACCCCTTTCCTCCCATCACGCTGATCAAGTCGGTGAAGATGTGGAAGCGCTCGTACTTCTATGTGAAGAACCTCGCCTCCGACGGTGACTGGGTCAACTTGCCGCCTTACAACGCCGCTCCCTTGACTGGGCGGCTTCCCAGCTGGTCCCACCGAGTCAAGACGCTGACTCCCGCCGGAGCCGCCGCCGTAGGCGACTCCGAGTCTTGACGCAGTCGGAGGGACTCGTCGGGGCCGACTTGCTGGCTGCCTTCGTGGCGCGCTGAGTTCTCCCACTCCAAGGCCGGCCTCACCTGATCTGTCAGGTGAGCGGCCTCCGAGAGCCCAAGTCGGATGAGCACCAAGGAGATGCCCCGCAAGGAGGTGGCAAATATGGTGAATTACATCGCGCACTGCGAGTACGAGGAGGACTGGCAGTTCGGCAAGGAGCCGTACTCGCGCGACAACCCTCCGCCGGTGGTAAGTCGCGTCTCCCTATAGTTTTGTCTTTTTTCGCAGCCGACTCCGGCTTCTGACTCTCGTTGGTTTCTTCTGAGCTAGAATCCTCTTATGCAGCCTGCCGCCGGCGCCACGAGACATCCCCGCGAGTATGTTCCCGACCGCGCGGAGAGCGACGTCGACGACCCCGACTTGGGGGCGGCGGCGATGGAAGCCGATGCCGAAGGAGGGGAGGAGGAGCAGAAGGTGACTTCAGGCCCTCGGCCACCTTCGCCGACTGGCCCGATGACGACGCCAAAGGCGAAGTCGCTCCACGCCACCAGCTGAGGATCGGCCCGTTGGGCGCCGGCTCCTCCGCCGGCCAAGGCGGCGCGAAGAGGCGTCACGCCAGGCCGAGTGTGCCCGGAGGCAAACTGAAGAAGTTCAAGAGGGCGGCCGCCGCGACCAGACGAGAGGAGGCGGCCGCGAAGGCCAACCGCTTCCGAATGGAAGTGAGAAGGCCGCCGCTAGTATCCGCGTAAGTCTTCACGCTCTTTTATTTTCTTTGTTGAATCTTGTCCAAGACTTCGTTTATATACTCCCTCCATTCTTCTTCAGGGCCCCTCTTTCCCTTGAGAGAGTCGCCGTCCCCTCCGTCATGGGTTCGGCAGAGACGTCCGCCAATACTCGGCGGCCCGACCCTGCCGCCGACCTCCGGGAGGCGACGGAGCGGAATGCGCGGGAGAAGCGCGAGGAGGAGGAGGCCGACCGTTTGGAGAAGGCGGAGGCCGACAGGGCGGCCGCCTCCGCCCAGAAAAAGCTGGATGATGCCGAAGCCGCCTTTGCGGCGAGAAGGCGCACTGAGGAGGCCGCGCGTCGCCGATCAGTGATGCTCGTCCCCGCACTATCGTCTGCACCGCCGCCTCCGGAGTTCACGGGGTAGACCGGGGGAGCCGGCACTGAGAACCCCATCGCGGAGAAGGAGAGCGGCGAGGCCTCCATGTTGGACGCTCTCGTGCCACCGCCGCCGCCTCCACCGCCATCTGGGAGACCGCACGGCAAACAGCCGGTGGATCCGTCGGAGCCGCCGGCCATGGACGAGGCCGAAGCGCGGCTGCTTCTCCAAGTCACCTCGCCGGTGCGTTGCCGTCTTGAGAGGGCGACCTCGGCGCCGCGACCTCGGGAGATCAGCGCTGCCAGCTCGGCAATTCCAGACGCCGAGGCCACAAGCGCCGCACCCACCGGGTGGGTGCGCGGAGGCGGCACTGGGCCGCTAAATCAATTGCTCCTGGAAGTCCAGGCGAAGTTGCGGGCCGAAGGCGACGCCCTTCAAGCCTGTACCAGAGCGCACCTGGCCGCGCGAACGGCCGTCCGAGTAAGTTTCTTCTCCTTCTTGATTCTTGTTTTTCTCTGTGGGGGCGCGCCAGCGCACCCACTGGGTGTAGTCCCCGAGTTCCGGGCCGGCTGCTGAGCAGGCGGTTCGGAAATCCCTCTGGCGAGTTCCATACACTAACTTTGTCTTCAATGACTTATCTGCAGGAGTATCACAACCTCCGTGCCACTGCCTTCAACCGCAATGTTGAGGAGTTGAGCAAGCGGGCTGCCGACTTGTCGGAAATCCGGAGTGAGTTCTTTTTCTTCGCGGGGGCGCGCTGGCGCACCCGCAGGCTGTAGTCCCCGAGATTCGGGCCGACTGCTGAGCAGTCGGGCTGGATCTTCCCGGCGATCTTCTTTGCTGACGACTGATTTGTTTCCCCTTTCGTTTTTCAGGAGCCAACGCCGCTCTTCAGGAGCAGCTGGGCGAGGCCAATACCGCCCGTCGTGCCAAGGAGGAGGAGTGTGGCAGGCTCACCACGGAGCGCGACCTGCTGGCGGCGCAGCTGGACAAGCAGAAGGAGATGCTCAAGAAGGCGCAGGACGAGGCCGAGAAGAAGGAAGCCACTCTCCTGGCCGAGTTCGAGAGCGAGCGCTCCTCCTGGACTGACAGGGAGGCGATGCTGATCTCCGGCTTCCACGAGATCGAGGATATTGTGGATGGTACGTTTCTTTCGTTTCTTCGGGCTTCCGACTATGTGCCAGGCCGACTTCTGATTTTTCGGCTTGCTTCTTTTTGTTTGGGCAGGCTTCTTCCCTGGTCACTCGCAAGCGGTCCCTCTGGCCATCGAGGCTGCTCGTGAGGCACGAAGGGCGAATGGTGAGGAGATCGCCGCCAATGCCCCCCGAACCGTTGATGAACAGCTCCTGAGCATTGAAGCCCGTCTTCGTCCGGCCCACCGGCAGATGCGCCAGCTTCAGTGTGCCGGCGCCCAGGCGGTTGCTGCTTTGTGGCCGGATATGCCGGCTCTGCGCACCGCCAGTCGGACCGCTGACTGGCTGGAAGTCGCTGCCGGCCGTCTTGAGGCCTGGAAGGGCTCCTCGGCCCGGGCCGGAGCGCGCCGGGCCTTGGAGTTCGTCAAGGCGTGGTATCCAGGGCTGGACCTGGACCGTCTGGCCGCGTTCCGGTTAGAAGCCCAGGCCGAGCTGGAGGCCATGGAGGGCGCCCTTATCGAGCGTGCGGCGGCCATCGCCGAGTACACGGACTCCAGTGTCTTCATGCCCGAGCGGGCTGAAGACGGCGAGGAAGTGCCGGCAGAGTGGTTCGGGATGAACCCGGAGTATGGCGAAGACTCGGCGGAGGTGATCGACTCCAGCACTAAGGAGGAGGACGAGGCGGAGGCCGAAGGCGAGGCGGAGGTGCCAGAAGACGGAGCAGGCGGCCAGCCTCAGCTCGACCGCGCCTCCAGCAACGAGCCGCGTCAAGAGAAAACGACTGCCGCCGGAGGCGATCAAACCGAGACCGCCCAGCCGACTGCCCCGGCGCCTGACACCGCCGTCTCCTCCGATCCTCCAATCCCAGATGCCGCCTCCTAGGCCGCCTTTTTCACCTCTGTTTGTCTGTCTTAGTAATCTTTTGAAAAATTTGTTAGATTCGAACAATTCCACCCGCGGGTGTATCTTGAACTTCTATTCGAAGAATCGGCCAAGGGCCTATGTAAATATTAATCTACTTTCCGTCTTTCCTTGCTTACTGCTCTTTAGGCTTTTCCTTTTCCCGCCTTCCTTTAGTCGCTACCTTGTCAGTCGAGCAGCCGCTCTGTGGACTGTCGCTGGGTCAAGTGCTTGGCTACTTCGGGAAGGCAAGGACTTGGCCGTTTAGAGTTTCTTTAGCAAGTCGGATAGAAAGCAACATGCCGACTACCCAAGAGTCGGCCATCCTTAATGGAGGCTAATAAAGACGGCGAGCCGGCTACTCATGAGTCGGCCTTCCACTTCAGAAATGCTGGAGGCCATCTTATGCTATGTTCGTGCTTTAGGTCCTTAGCCATTTTTCGTGTGGGTGCCCGTTCTTCCTCACTCCTGCCTGCCTCACAGTTGCTCTGCGAGCTGCGGCTTTGCCAGGAGGCAGATTGGGCACCGCACACTACTTGTCTGACTGCGGGAAGCTTCTCATAGCGCAAGGCGGCGAGTCTCCGGGCCGACTAGTCAGGCCCGGTGCCAAGCGGCTTGTAATGAAAGTAATGTACTCGGAGGCATAATTCTTATCGTATAGATAACAAAAAGGGCAGTCCCCGAGCTCGTCTCGGGGGGCCCAAAGTCTTAGTACTTTAATACAAAGGGGTAGTGTGATACATACTGCATCAACTGTAAAATCTTCGAAGAAGATTTGCATTCCACGGGCGCTCTGTCTCTTTGCCGGAATCGTCCCTCTTGCGCGCTCGGGGCTTCTAGGCGTCGATCAAATAGTAGGCGCCGTTCCCTAGCACCTTGCTGATGATGAAGGGGCCTTCCCAAGGTGCCAACAGCTTGTGCTGGCCGGCTGTTCGCTCGATCAGCCGGAGCACAAGGTCGCCTTCTTCAAAAGATCTTGGCCTGACCTTCCTGTTGTAGTATCGACGCAGACTCTGCTGGTAGATGCTAGACCGGCTGAGTGCCAACAGCCGGCCCTCTTCCAGCAGATCGATGCCGTCTTGACGTGCTTCTTCTGCTTCTTCCTCGGTGTACATGGTGACTCGCGGGGAGTCGAACTCTATGTCCGTTGGGATGACGGCTTCGGCGCCATAGACGAGGAAGAATGGTGTGAAGCCGGTTGACTTGTTTGGAGTCGTGCGCAGACTCCAGAGGACGGCTGGCAGCTCCTCAAGCCAACAGCCAGCAGATCGCTCCAGCGGTACGACGAGTCGAGGCTTGATGCCGGATAAGATGAGGCCGTTTGCTCGCTCCACCTGGCCTTTGACTGTGGATGGGCAACGGACGCTAAGTCCAGTCGGATGCCCTGTGTCGCGCAGAAATGGGCCAAGGCGCCTTTGGCAAAATTCGTGCCATTGTCGGTGATGATGTTGTGTGGGATGCCGTACCGAGTTGTGATGTTAGCGATGAAGGTCACTGCAGTCGGGCCATTCAATTTCTTGATGGGTTTCACCTCCACCCACTTGGTGAACTTGTCCACTGTGACAAGTAGGTGAGTCAAGCCACCTCGTGCCATCTTGAATGGTCCCACCATGTTCAGGCCCCAGACTGGAATGGGCCAGGCGATGGGGATAGTCTTGAGTGCGGAAGCCGGCTGAAGTGGCTTGGAACGAAAAATCTGGCACCCCCTGCACTTTTGGACTAACTCTTTGGCCTCTTCCAGAGCGGTTGGCCAGAAAAAACCGTGCCGGAAGGCTTTGGCGACGAGTGCCCTTGAGGCCGCGTGGTGACCGCACTCGCCTTCGTGGATGTCTCTGAGGATTGCCTGACCTTGTTCTGCTTCGACGCAGCGTTGGAAGACACCGATAACGCTGCGCCTGACCAGCTCTCTGTTGACTATGGTGTATGCTGCTGCTCGGCGTTGCACTTGCCGAGCCAAGATTTCATCAGTTGGTATCTCTCTGTTTACTAAGAATCTGAGGATGGGCTGGGCCCATGAAGGTGCTGCTATTTCTTCAACTGCTACTAGCGCGATTTGGATAAGGGCGGCCGGGCTGGGAGGCGGCGGGTTGGAGTCCGCAGCCGCTTGCTGATTTGACAAAGTCCCGGGGCCGACTGGAGCAGTCCCCGGGCCGACCTCTGGAGTCTTCGCTCCTGCTACTGCAGTCCCCGGGCCAGGTTTTGAAGTCCCCGGGCCGGCTTCGACTGTATGTTTCTTGGAGTCGGATCCATCCTCCTCAGGCGGAGCCGGCACATAGATTGAATCTGATTCGGGTGACGGCTTGATAGAAGGCTTGAGGAGGCGCCGGAGGGCGACACCAGATGGTATTGCCTGGCGGGTGGAGCCGATCTGTGCCAAGGCGTCTGTTTGGTCGTTGTCGTTCCTTGGCACATGGAGGAACTCGCACCCCTCGAAGTATCCGCTGACTTGCTGGACGAGGAAACGGTAGCTCGCCATATTTGTGTCCTTTGCGTCCCAATCGCCAGATGATTGCTGGACCACTAAGTCAGAGTCGCCATAACACAGGATCCGGCGAATGCCGAGTTCTTTGGCAAGCCGGAGCCCATGGATGAGCGCCTCATACTCGGCCACATTGTTGGAGGCGGCGAAGTGGATCTGCAGCGCATATCTGAGTTTGTCGCCCTTGGGGGAGGTGAGGACAACGCTAGCTCCCAAGCCGGTGCGCATTTTGGAGCCGTCGAAGTGCATCCGCCAATGGGTGGAGTCGGGCACTGGCGGCAGATATTGGGTCTCGGCCCAGTCGATGAGGAAGTCGGCTAGTGCTTGTGACTTGATCGCAGTGCGGGGCTCGTAGTAGATGGTGTAGGGAGCCAGGTCGATGGCCCATTTGGCCACCCGGCTAGAAGCATCTCGGCTTCCGATGATCTCGGCCAGTGGAGCTGTGCAGACCATGGTGATTGGATGCTCCTGGAAGTAAGGCTTCAATTTCTTGGCGGCAAAATGCACGCCGTAGCACATCTTCTGGTAATGGGGGTAGTTCTGCTTGGAGGTCGACAGCACCTCGCTCAAGTAATATACCGGTCTTTGGACGGGTAGCGCCTTGCCTTCCTCCTTGCGCTCGACTACAATGACCGTGCTGACTACTCGGCTGGTGGCGGCAATGTATAGGAGCATGGGCTCTTTGGGAGTTGGAGCCGCCAGCACAGGGGGGGTAGTCAACATCTTCTTTAGTTGGAAAAAAGCCTCGTCCGCCTTGGGAGTCCACTCAAAGAAGGTCGTCTTCTTCATGAGCTGATATAAGGGGAGAGCCTTCTCGCCCAGTCGACTGATGAATCAGCTGATGGATGCCAAACAGCCGGTGAACTTCTGCACATCTAAAAGTCGTCTGGGTGCCCCCATCCTTTCGATGGCCTTAATCTTTACAGGATTGCACTCTATGCCGCGTTCGGAGACCAGGAAACCGAGGAGCTGGCCGGCTGGTACTCCGAAAACGCACTTCTCCGGGTTGAGCTTGATCTGGAATCGGCGCAGATTCTCAAATGTCTCCTTGAGGTCCTCCAGCAAGGTTCCACGCTTCTCTGTCTTCACCACCACGTCATCCACATAGACGTGGGCATTTCTGCCGAGTTGCTTAAGGAGGCACTTCTGCATGCAACGCTGAAAGGTGGCGCCGGCGTTTCTTAAGCCGAACGTCATGGTCAGGTAGCAGAAGGCTCCAAACGGCGTGATGAAGGCGGTCTTCAGTCTGTCAGCCGGGTTCAGCTTGATCTGATGATATCCTAAATATGCATCTAGGAAACTCAACAGCTCGCATCCGGCTGTGGAGTCTATCACCTGATCAATTCTTGGCAGAGCAAATGGGTCGTTGGGGCAGGCTTTGTTGAGGCTCGTGTAATCAATGCACATACGCCACTGCTTGTTCTTCTTCAGCACCAGTACTGGGTTTGCCAGCCACTCTGGAAAAAATACTTCCATGATGAAGCTGGCTGCAAGGAGCCGGGCTATTTCTTCTCCAACAACTCTTCTTCTTTCTTCTGACAGGCGGCGCAAGGGCTGCCTGACGGGCTGCATATTAGATCGGAGGTGTAATTTGTGCTCGGCGAATTCCGTCGGGACACCAGGCATGTCCTTGGGGGACCATGCGAAGATGTCGCGATTATCACGGAGGAAATCAACAAGCTCGCCTTCCTATTTGCTGTCAAGGCCTGTGCCCATGACAGCGTACCTCTCCGGGTGCTCCGGGTCCAACGGTATCTTCTTTGTTTCTCTGGCCGGCTTGAATGATCCTTCTGCTTCCGACTCCTTGGGGTCGGGTGATAACTCGGGCTGCTTGCCGGCCATCGCCACGACCCGATCAAGGAGCCGTTTCTCAGCTGCGATCACCAAGGACTCGGCCAGCCGACTGCTTTCGGCCGTGCAAGCGGACGACTTCCTGTAGTCGCCAGACACGGTTAGAATTCCCTTGGAACTCGGCATCTTCATCTTGAGGTAGGCGTAGTGGGGGACCGCCATGAACTTGGCCAAGGTGGGTCGGCCAAGCAGTGCATGATATGGGCTCTCAAGGTCCGCCACCTCAAACCAAACTGGCTCTCGTCGGAAATGATCCTTGTCTCTGAAGAGGACATCTATCAGGATCTTGCCGATTGGCGAGCAGGAAAGGCCAGGAACGATTCCGTGGAACACGGTCCGGCTGCTTTGAAGTTGTCTTCGCTTGATTCCCAATTTCTCCATTGTATCCTTGTACAGGATGTTGATACTGTTGCCTCCGTCTATCAATACTCGCGAGAAGCGAGCGACCCGCCTATCTGTGGCGAGTGTGGTGCCTAAGACCAAGGCGTAGGAGCTTGGACTCGGCATCACTTCTAGGGGATCAGCTCTGCTCCAACTGATAGGCTTCTCGGACCAATGCATGAACTCTGGAGTGCTTGATGCAACCGCATTCACTTCTTGCTGCTGTTGGCGCCTGCTGCGCCGGTCATCCGCCACACTGGTGAACACCACATAGGCTCCGTGCTCATCTGGGAACTCGTCTTGTATCGCGCCGACTGGCCTGACGGCCGGCTGCTGGGGCGGTGGTGGAGGAGGCGGCCCAGCAGGAGCGGGAGGGAGCAGGCCGTCTCCCTTGGTGATTCTGGTCAGCTAGTGGCATTTCCTGGTGGTGTGGTTTGACGGCTTCGCGCTGCTGTGAAACTTGCAGGGACCATCTAGAGTCTGCTCGTAGGAGAAAGCCGGCAGCCAATTGGACTTGCCGCCCTTCTGCCGCTTCGCCGGAGGCGGTCCCTCCAGCTGCTGGTCCTCTGCTGTTGCCACTTGCCGACTGCTGGAAGTCGGCTGTGGGGCTTTGCGCTTCTGGTCATTCTGCTGTTGCCGCCGACTGGTGTCTCCAGCCGGAGTTCTTGGAGCCTAAGGGCGACTTTGCCAGTTGTCCTGACCCGAATCTCTGCCTTCATGGAAGAGTCGGCCGTGGCGTACTTGTCTGCTGTGATCAGCAGCTCATCGAGGGTCTCCGGCTCGTCGCAGAGGAGCTTGTGCTTGAGGAGGGTGCCTTCCCTGCACCCGCCAGTAAAGTACTTGATGGCCTGCACCTCGTGCACGCCCTCGCAGGAGTTCCGGAGTTTGCCCCATCACGTGAGGTAGTCGCGAGTAGACTCGTCAGGGCCTTGCACGCACAAGGACAACTGGCGTGGCTTGGGAGGTCGCTTGTATGTGCTCGTGAAGTTGCGGACGAAAGCCTCGGTGAAGTCGACCCAGCTATTGATGCTGCGAGGCTTCAGACTGTTTAACCACGTCCGGGCCGAGCCCTGGAGCATGAGAGGGACGTATCTTACGGCAACACGCTTGTTGCCATTCGCTATGTTGACGGTTGTGGAGTAGTCGATCAGCCAATCTTCCGGCTTCACGGTGCCGGTATATTTGGGCGTGTCTCGGGGGACTGTGAACCCTTTGGGAAAAGGCTCATCCCGGATGCGGGGTCCAAAACAGGGGGGACCCAACTCATCTTATTCTTCCAGCGCCAGGGATCGGTGGAGTCGGTCGATCCGGTGGCGGGCGTCGTTCTCTCCGACTCCCTCTCGACGGCCAAGGCGGTCGCTGAGAGTCGGATGTTCCACGGGCAGCGGGGAGACTTGTCTTTCTCTGTGAGGAGGGGGAGGCAAGTAGTCGTCCCGCCGTTCCACTGCTCTAGGGCGGCCGTCTTGGTCGCGCTCGATGGTAATGTGAGTCCGACTGCGGCTGGCAGCCGGCTCCTTGTCCTTCTTCCCACGGGCCCCGCCAGTCGGCGTTCGAGACGTCGCAGCTTGGTCTCGGCGAGGCGGTGGGTCGTCGTTTTGGCGCTGCGGTGCCTCGGTGCGGCAGCCGGCATCATTCTGCGCGGCAGCCGCGTCGAGGAGCTGCTGAACTCGCTCTGTCATTATGCGGCGCTCTTCGCCTTCGAAGTTGTCGAGCTCGTCTGCTGCCGCCTGGGCAGCACAGATATTCTCTGCGGGCGTGGCATACATAGGGCGATCAGCCCCGAAGAGGTTGGCGATTGCCGCGCCGCGCTGTCGGACCGCGCCTAGGCGGCTAGGCCCGGTTGGAGCCGGCGAGCCGCCTACGGCGTGATCCATCTCTCGTTGGAAAGCTTCTGACAAGCGCCTCATGCTTGCCAGCTTCTTCGCTCCCTCGATGAGCTGAAGGCGGAGCGCCTCCAGCGTCCCGGCGTCGGCATCTTCCGGAATCAGTGCTGCAAGGTCTCGCAGGGCCACGTCGAACGGGTCATGAGCTCCTTCGCCGGAGCGCTCGCCGTGCTCGAGGATGAGGACCTCAGTGACGGTGCTTCCGCCGCTCCTCGCATACGAGAGCGGCTCGTCGTAGACCACCACATTGGTAGGGAACGCGTCGAGCGACGCGGTGTCGGAGTCGACCAGCATCGGGTCGGTGGATCCTATGGACTCCAGGTCCGCGGCAGGCTCGCCGGCGACGTGGAGTTGGTCGAGGAGGCCCGCGAGGAGGCTCTCGGGGCCACTCGTGCCTGCGTCGGGCGCAGGCTCATCGCAGAGGCAAACCTCGCCGACAAGATTGGCGAGGCAGCCGGCTGCACAGGCGATCTCAGCGCCGCGTAGCGCGTCGGCACAGACACCGTCCGGCGTGCCGGGCTGGCTATGCTCGCCGGGGAGGAATAGGGTTCCCATCCAGAGCAGATCTCCAGACGACGGTGCACCTCGCCCCACGGTGGGCGCCAAATGTCGGGGGTTGGATACGACATATGCCAAAGGATGGCTTATCATGGTGGGAGCGAGTAGAACGTCGCCGGTGCCTGGAAGCGGGATGAGGCGAAGACATGCACGCCGGCGGAACTTACCCAGCTTCAGGGCTCTCCTAGGAGATAACACCCCTACTGCTGCTCTGCGGGGTCTCTGCATGATCACTAAAGCAAAGTGACTACAATGGTGCTCCTGGAGCTGTTTCGGGAGGTAGGAGAGGGCAAGGTTAGCTCTCTCCTCCCTGGGCTATCTGGTCTATCTCTCTCTCTAGGTCCGAACCCTTTGCATGGGTGCCCCGGGGGGTTTATATAGGCCTACCCCCTGGGGGTACAATAGTAATCCGGCTGGGCGCGGGTCCCAGCCGTCTGTCTCTCAGGCCGCTGTCCTTCCCGCCGGCTTCTGGGGCCCGCCGACTGGCGGGTCCCGCGGACAGGCTTGATACTGTAGCGGCGCTCCTGATGACGCAGGCTCGGTCATCGGGTCGTGGCAACAGTGCCGCCGTCTATCGGGCGATCACTGCCGCCATTCCCCATCTTATCTGATTAATGGCTCGTGGGGCCCGGGACGAGTCGGTCGACTCCAGGGAGGCCGACTCCCATAGGTCCGTCTTCGGGTTGCCCAGGCCGCCTTCGGCTCACCCACTGACAGGCCGCCCCGCCGCCTTTGGGTCGTACAGGCCGGCATCGTGGGCACAGTGTACTGCGTACTATGGCTGAGATCAGGGCAGGCATGGCAACAATGCCGCATCTCGCCGGAGATCTTCCAGCGATACGGCTCACTGTAGCCATGTCGGCCCTTCATAAGCAAGGGGGGAAATGGCCATGCCGTGACCGTACCCCGCGTCGTACTTCGGGATAAGGGAGGAGTCTTGGGCCGACTCTCCATAGTCGGCCTCTCTGGAAGTCGCCAGCTTGGAGTTGGCTTATCTGGGAGTCGCCGTCTGGGACTCGGCATATTTTGGAGTCGCTCCTGGGACTCGGCCTGAGGGGCGCGGCCTGCCCCGATGTCTTGAAATGTCCTGGGGCTCGGGTTAGCCTACCCGTGGCCCATTACTCTGACACTTCTTGAGCACCACTTTCTTGGAAGTAGCCTCATCTTCTTCTGCTTTGTAGTCCTCATCTTCTAAGTCTGAGGTTCTCTTTCTCCTTTGCCTGGTAGCAGCCTTAGGCAGGTTTCTAGGAGTGCTTCTGCTCCCTTCATCTAAAGTGCTGGAGGGACTAGTGCCCTCACTCATGTCAATCTGCTCTTCTGACCTGTTCTAGCTGTCACTCTGGTCTGACATGCTGCAAAAAACTGACTGCTGACCCTGTGAAGAGTTATAGATGAGATAGAAAGCATGAGCATCACAAAATGCAGAGATTTTTGCAAAAGAATGATTCAAAAGTTCAGTTTTAGTTTTCCACAGAAAGCATTTCGGATCAACCGATTTTCAAACTCGGTGATACCGAAGCAGTTTTGGGACCTAAACTGATGATCTCGGTTGGACCGAGTCGCAGTTTGGTGGCACCGAGACTGCTAGGGTTTCATAGAATCCTAAAATCGATCGCACCGATTAGCAATTCTCGGTCAGACCAAGAGTCACTAGTGCAATGGCATAAGCCAAATCGGTGAGACCGAGTTCTTCAACTCGGTGGGTCCGAGATGGTTTCGGCGGAAACCTAACTCTAAAGATTTGAATCTCATCTACTCTACGGACTACTTTAGCTGGATAGGATTGTTTCAATCGTGGCAAGATTCAATAAGAGTACAATGTGCTAGGAATCAGATGTGGATAGCACAAAGATCGAGTCCATACCCTAGCTTGGCGATGAACTCGCTACGGCGGCAACGGCGGGGGTGAAATCCATTGACGGCGGCGGAGACCAGCTACAGGAGGCTGCTGGTGACGAGGAGATGATCCGGAGACCTTCGATGGCAGAGTGAGCTATTGCGCGGGCGAAAGGGTTCGGAGAAATTTCCAAAATTTTGCCCATGACTATATATAGCCCGACCCTATCGGTGTGACCGAGTGGAACAACTCGGTGGCACCGAGATGCATAACTGTGTATAGTTACAGCAAATCGGTGTGACCGAAAAGTTCAAATCGGTTGCACCGAGATTGAAAACTCAGATCAACTTAATGATCTCGGTAGGACCGAAATGGAGGAATCGGCCAGACCGAGAGTCACAAAGAGGTTTTGGAAGTTTAAGTCTATGACGAATCGGGGACTCCGAGTGCTCCTCACACAGAGTGGTTCGAATCTGACTTGATCAAATTTTGTGATGTAGCATGAATAGAGTTTGAGACGAGAAAAGCATAGATAGCTAGATAAAGTTCTTAGGCATTCTTGTCCATCCACTTGGCAAAAAGAAATGAACCCAAACAATCAAAACAACAAGTGGATGTCCTTGAATGAGTAAAATATGCACCAACATGCTCACACAATAAGATGGCAAATGAAATATGTGGCAAAGCATGCACAACCAATTCTAGCATCTATCAAACAATTGGCGATGACTAGGTCATCTATATATGAGTATATTGACTTAGGAGTCAAATGAGAACATTTGATCATAGGTCATACTCATCGTTTAAGCTCAAGTGGGGTTACCACTTTTACATAATGCATTGATGTGTTCACACCATTAGAGTTGCTTTGACTCAATTCTTAGAGTTAAGCTCCCCCTAGATGTGAGATCCCCCCTTAGAGGGATGAACTAACCTTGGGTTTTGTCGATGATGACTTCATGTAGGTGTTGAAGATGTCGATGCTCAATGTTGATGTAGATCATTTGGAGCAATCCTTTGGAGTGAGTTGCACTTTCAACTTACCTACATGGGTTAGTCCCACAAGGAACAAACAAGAATATCCATAGACATAGAGTGATGCACACATAAGATGATGTCCATGAAAACATTAGGTTACCTTGTCCCTTGCCTTACCAACATGAGGGTTTGTGACTCCTTGAACTAGTGCAAGATGTGGAAGTTGATTGCACTTGTCCTTGCCATGATGATATGAGTGAAGAATGTTGGCGGAGTCACCCTCAAGAACTCTCTAGTTGTTGTTCTTTGGGATCCACATCATCTTGATGGGAATCCTTGGAGTTGTAGTTGTACTTGATGAAGTAGAACTTGACGTAGTCTTGGGAACCCACTTGAACGAGGCTTTAGGTGCTTCTTCAAATGCATCAATCTCTTCTTGAAGCTTGTCTTTGCCTTTGTTCTTGTGGTCTTGTGGTGGAAGATAATCTTGAGCTTGTGTTCCCTTGAAGGAAGTAGGATCATACTTCTCTTGTTGAGGAACAAACTTCATCTTGGGGTATTGATCTTCTTCCCACTCAACTCCATTGGCATTGAACTTTCGTTCAAAACAAACACCTTGATTCTTCCAGTGCCTTCCTTGCTTGCGTACAATTTCCTCGAATTGCTTACTCCCGGCAAGGCTCTTGTAAACACCTTTCTCTATAATTCCCTTCAATAAGCTATTATGTTGCTCAAGTGTAACTTGGCTAAGAGAATCATTAGTGGAATCAAGAAACTACTAGAAGCAACAATATTGGATTTTACATTATTATTGTTACTACTAGAGGAAGTATCTTTCTTGTACTTGTTACTAGACTTGACTTGAGGCATGTAAGTAGATAAGAGTAAACGCTTGGCAATGTAAGAAGAACTTTTCTTACGGAGATCATCATTGATTGCCTTTAAGAACTCATGCTCTTGCTCAAGATTGAGCTTTTCAAAGCGTAACTTCTCATGAGCCCTTAAAAGTTCTCGATGATCTTCGAAGATAGTTTCATGAGCCAACTTAAGAGTGTTTAGTTCTTTAGTTAGAAGCTCAATCTTCTCCTTATCATTGTCATTCATTTTATCTTGATTAGCATGACTAATTGACGTTTCATCATAGTATTCATCACTAGAGTTGTCAACAAGTAAATCATCATCCACAAGCAAGTCATCCTCATCACTATTGAAATCAACATACTCAGGATGTGTTACCTTTGGACCTTTGGCCATGAAGCATCTTCCAATTCCTTCATTTGGTGAATCAAATATGTCGTAGGAGTTGGTCGACACAAGTGCTAGACCGGCAACACCTTCATCTTGAGTATATTCGGAGTCGGAGTGATAGATTCTCTCGGAGTGATTGTCGGAGTCGAAGCCGGATACCCATTCACCAACATGAGCTTGATGTCTTTGTTTTGTGTAGCTCCTTGATGACTTGTCCTTCCTTTCTGAATCCTTGCTTCTCCGTGAGGGTCTTCGTTCATAACGATCATCTCTACTCCTCTCTCTTGGTGGTGATTCTTCTCTTTTGCTTCTTCTTCTTGGAGAATCTTATCTTCTTTTGTAGGGTGTCGTACACTCATTGGAATAGTGTCCGGGTCTCCCACAATTGTAGCAATTGCGCTCTCGACTAGAAGATCTTTTGTCATTGTAAGACCTTGACTTGGAGCTTCTTTCTTTGCTTCTACTCTTGTAGAATTTGTTGAAGTTCTTCATCATTAAGCTCAATTCTTCATTGAAGGTTTGTTTCTCACTTGATGATGTAGGGGCTTCACTTGAGGCTTTGTAAGCACCACTTGACTTGTTGTGAAGTTCCTCCTTATCCTTGAGTGACATCTCATGAGCAACAATTCTTCCAATGACTTCCGTTGGCTTGAGATCTTTGTAGTTTGGCATCATTTGAATCAATGTGCACACGGTATCATACTTTCCATCCAATGCTCTTTGGATCTTCTTGATGATGAATTTGTCGGTCATCTGTTCACTCCCTAAGCCGGCAATCTCATTTGTGATAAGAGCAAGCCTAGAGTACATTTCAGTGACACCTTCACCATCCTTCATTTTGAACTTGTCAAGCTGACTTTGGAGCACATCCAACTTGGATTCCTTGACGGATTCGGTACCTTCATGCATATCAATCAAAGTATCCCAAATTTCCTTTGTATTCTCAAGACGGCTGATTTTGTTGAATTCTTCGGGGCACAATCCGTTCAAGATGACATCACAAGCTTGAGCGTTGTATTGCAGCATCTTCAATTCTTCTGCATTAGCTTCACGGTTCGGTTCTCTCCCATCAAAGAATTCACCTTGCAAGCCAATACAAATAATTGCCCAAACGGCGGGGTTATGTCCGATAATATGCATTTTCATCTGATGCTTCCAACTAGCAAAATTAGTACCATCAAAGTAAGGACCTCTACGGTGATAATTTCCCTCGCTAGACGCCATACTCTCCTAGGCTGTGAAACCAAGGCTATGACCACCAAAAGCTATGGAAATCAAAGCAAATGGAGACCAAAGCTTTGATACCACTTGTAGGACCTTGAAGTATGTCTAGAGGGGGGTGATTAGACTACTTGACCAATTAAAAACTTAACCTTTTCCCAATTTTAGACTGTGGCAGATTTTAGCTATCCTTGGACAAGTCAAGCAATCATCACACAAATCAAGCAAGCATGCAAAGAGTAAACTCGGTGGCTCCCAAGTGACACCTAGCCAATCTAGGACACGCCACTCTCCAAGAAGTAACAAATGGTGCATTGATGATGAACTCCTTGCTCTTGTGCTTCAAATGATAGTCTCCCCAACACTCAACTCTCTCTCATAGGATGTGGATCTGGTGGAAAGAAGATTTGAGTGGAAAGCAACTTGGGGAAGGCTAGAGATCAAGATTCATATGGTAGGAATGGAATATCTTGGCCTCAACACATGAGTAGGTGGTTCTCTCTCAGAAATGGTAAGTTGGAAGTGTAGGTTCGTTCTGATGGCTCTCTCCACAAATGAAGAGGAGGTGGAGGGGTATATATAGCCTCCACACAAAATCTAACCATTACACACAATTTACCAAACTCAGTGGGACCGATTCAACAGACTCGGTCGGACCGATTTAGTAAACCTAGTGATCGTTAGTGATTTTCGGTGGGACTGACATGCATCTCGGTGAGACCGATTCGGTTAGGGTTAGGGCATAACGTAATCTCGGTAAGACCGATTACACAAACTCGGTGAGACCGATTTGGTAATAAGCTTTCCAGAGAGTTGGTCAGGTAAACTTGGTGGGACTGATTTGCTCTTTTCGGTGGGACCGAAATGTTACAAAAGGGAAACAGAAGTTTACATTGCAATCTCAGTGGGACCGATCGCTCACTTCGGTTAGACCGAAACGTTACGAAGGGAAACAGAGAGATTACAATCCCATCTCGGTGAGACCGAGATCCCTATCGATAAGACCGATTTGCTTAGGGTTTGTGGCAGTGGCTATGACTTTTGGAATCGGTGGCGCCGGAGAGGAAGAATCGGTGTGACCGATTTTGGCTTTGGGTTTAGGTCATTTGTGGATGTGGGAAAGTAGCTGAGGGTTTTGGAGCATATCACAAAGCACATGAAGCAAGAGGCTCATTAAGCAACACCTCATCCCTCCTTGATAGTATTGGCTTTTCCTATAGACTCAATGTGATCTTGGATCACTAAAATGTAAAATGAAGAGTCTTGAGCTTTTGAGCTTGAGCCAATCCTTTGTCCTTAGTATTTTGAGGGATCCACTTTCATCATCCATGCCATGCCATTCATTGAGCTTTCCTGAAATAATAGTCTTGGAATAGCATTAGCTCAATGAGCTATATGTTGTTATGAATTACCAAAACCACCTAGGGATAGTTGCACTTTCAGCATCCCCTTCTTGGGTGGTGTGTGCATCACTGAGATGATGCCCACGATTTCCTGGTCCTACCCTCCTTCCTCTGTCTCTGTTCCGGTCAAGTTATATATGGTGTTGCTCCTCCACCGGCCAGCCGCACAACCACCAGCAACCAACATCAGAAGCGGTGCGACGAGCCGACGACACTGCGGCTACCTCGCCGTAGCCCCAGCCATCGCACGCTCCAACCACCGTGCAGAGAAGACTATCACTGCACACAACAGCTAAGTTGTGTTTTTTCCATTCGCAAGGTTGTGTTTCTTTCCTTTTGACTATTACTACCAGATAAGAAATTGTTGAGCAAAGTGCAATGAAGATTCATTCGAGAGTAATAAAGATCTCACCATGAGTAATGGTCCTATCTACCTGACTGTTGATTTTTTTCTTCATCCTTTTCACAGTGGGCAATTCTACCCATAGAATTACGTACTTACTTTTGATTTGCAGTTTTATTATTCTGCAAATTTCACTGTGTATTTTGTCATTGTATGATGAGATAGTCCGTTCAAGATTTCTTATGGTTAATGTGGTCACTTTGTGATTATCTCTATACTACAATCTGGATGTTATAGATGATTTGATCATTTATGCTTGCAGGTATACATGCACTGTAGGCATTCTTTTATATTTTTCCGAAATCAACTATACCTCAGAGAACACAATATGACCACAGAGAAGAGTGAAAGTCGATGACCTTCTCTCATCTTGGATTAGTATCTCTAATTTTTTGTACTCTTGAATCTGGACAATCTGCATCATTGGAAAAACTATAGTCACATTCAGGTTGGTTTCTTAAACTTCTCATGTACTTTGTTTTAATTTCCAAATATACATAGTTCACTTATCACCCCTCTGGTTATATTGTCATAGGATAGGCAAAGACCATTCACAGTTGAGAGAAGACATAAGAAGTTGGTGGCTTAAATACGAATAACATAAATGTTAATCATATATAATGTGTTTGCCAAATTAAGAATATTTGCGAAAACAATCATTTGCGGCAAAGTACATGTTCAAACTTCATATAGCAACTATTTATCTTTTAATATTTTCTAAACTATGATAAGTTGTCAATACCATTCATGTAATATAGGCAAACTGACGCCTGATCAAGAGGGAAGTGAGACCTTATGTGATTGTTATAGTTCCATAAAGAGAACATGAAACATCAAATTTATACAAATAGTTGGACAACTACAACTAAGTAGAACGAAGTGATTAATCACATTACCGGATAAGCTTTTTCATCGGGAATTGCCAAGATTGCATTTTATCTTCAGCGTCCATGCTAGCTATTAATTCCAAGTAAAAGTGTGGAAAAAAACTAAGTGCAGTCTAACTATACAAAATTTTAGAGATGCAAGATTATCTCTCTTTACTATGTTATAAGCCAACTATCGGGCTTGGTTTTCTAAAAATGAGTTTGGCGGATCCATTTGTGGATAAATACTCACCATGCATTATGTTATGCTACTTATATGTAATGGATATTCCAAAACTATACAGTATTGAAATATAGTCAGTTATATTATTTTCAGTTTCAATTCAAATTTTATTAATCTAATGTTCGTATTCCTTACAACCAAACATTATCTGAATATATTGCAAGCAGTTCCTGCAGCAACGCGTCGGGTATCATCTAGTTAACCTAGTGCCTAGTGCCAGTTACTGATTTTTCCTTGTTTTTGTCTTTTACAAAAAATCAATATCAAACAGAACAAAACTTTTTGATGATTTTTCTTAGACCAGAAGACACCCAGGAAGCTTCGAGAGGAGGCCAAAAGGTCCAAGGGTGAGCGACAAGCTCACCCGGCGCATCCTAGGGGGGCGCCCTATGAGCTTGTGCCCCCCATGGCTCCTCTAACCTTAATCTCAGCTCTATAAGTACCCAAATATTCCCCATATACTAGAGGGCACATCAAAAATACTTTTCTACTGCTGCAAACTTCTGTTCTCGTGAGATCCCATCTCTGGGCCTTTTCTGGCACTCTACCGGAGGGGGATTTGATCATGGAGGGCCTCTACATCAACCTTGCTGCCCTTCCGATGATGTGTGAGTGGTTTACCACAGACCTACGAGTCCATAGCTAGTAGCTAGATGGCTTCTTCTCTCTCTTTGATCTTCAATACGATGTTCCCCTCGATGTTCTTGGAGTTCTATCTGATGTAATCTTCTTTTGCGGTGCGTTTGTTGAGATATGATGAATTGTGGATTAATGATCAGGTTGTCTATGAATATTATTTGAGTCTTCTCTGAACTCTTTTATGCATGATCAAGATAGCTTTGTATTTCTCTCTGATCTATTGATTTGGTTTGGCCAATTAGATTGATTTTTCTTGCAATGGGGAGGTGCTTTGTGATGGGTTCAATCTTGCGGTGTCCTCACCTAGTGACAGTTGGGGTAGCAAGGCACGTATTTGTATTGTTGCCATTAAGGATAAAAATATGGAGTTTATACCATATTGATTGGATCTATCCCTATACATCATGTCATCTTACTTAAGGCGTTACTCCGTTCTTGTTAACTTAATACACTTGATGCATGCTGGATAGCGGTCAATGTGTGGAGTAATAGTAGTAGATGCCGATAGGAGTCGGTCTACTTGTCACGGGCGTGATGCCTATATTCATGATCATTTCCTTGGATTTTGTCATAACTACGCACTTTTCTATCAATTGCTCAGTTGTAATTTGTTTACCCGCCGTATGTTTCTTTCAAGTGAGAAGCCTCTAGTGAAACCTATGGCCCCCGGGTCTATTTCCTATCATGTTGTTTTCAGATCTATAAAACCAAAAATACCTTGTTGCAATTTATTTACCTTTAATTTATTTTGCACTTTTATTTATCTTTTATATCTATCACTATCAGATCTCACTCTTGCTAGTAACCGTGGATGGATTGACAACCCCTTTTTGTGTGCAAGTGTTTGTTATTTTGTGCATGTGCATCGATTGGGGACTTGTGTGTTTCTCCTACTGGATTGATACCTTAGTTCATAACTAAGGGAAATACTTATCTCTACTTTGTTGCATCACCCTTTCCTCTTCAAGGGAAAAATAGAAGCAAGCTCAAGAAGTAGCAGAAATCCACTAGTGCTTCAAACTTGATGGTTGTTCGGGGCATGTATTTCATATGATGTGGCCCAAGCTCAATTTCCCGCTTACCAACCCAACCTGTGGCTTTTGTGTTCTGGATGATATCTCCCAAAGGAGCTGAGCTCACTACAGTGATTCGGTGCTCTTGGAAATAGTGCTTCAACTTGTGACTAGCCACACTGGTGCGTGTCGGTCCTAAACAAATGGTTTGAAACCCCTTTCCATGACAGCATTTGGAACCGTCGCCAAGTGAGTGTGGGCGATAGGGGGGTCCTTCCCACACGACCCAGAAACCGTCGAGGATAGGGCCCCTACAATACTCCTACTCGTTTCTGCTCGCATTACCATGACAGTCGGTACTCTGTGGTGCTACGTTTATGATGCGCGTCCCATCACGAACGGTTCACTATTATAGAACGTGTATGATGCGCCGCCCATCACAAACAGTTCACGGTTAAGAAGATAGCTAGTCGTATGAGTGTCGGACAGGATTACGAAACGTTGGACCGTCGTAACATCGTCGTACACGACAACTATCGCACATGCTATTCTGTGGTGCAACATTTACGATGCATACTTCATAAGAAATGGTTCATGGTTGCGAATCGTGTACGATAAGGCAACTATCACAAACGTTTAGTTTGCCCACACCATTTGTGATATTGTATGACATCGCACATGCTTTGCAAACGACAATTGTGTGCATGCTTGCAGACATTTCCTCTCTGTGAACCATCTCGGATTATGGTGCATATCACAGACGTTTTTGTTTTACCAACCGTGTGTGCCGAAACAACCTGGAGAGCGTAATTTCACCGTAATTTAATTGTTGCTTTTCCAAATTGTACCGAATTTGGATTTGAATTTGAATGTATGCTACAGCTTTATTCATATCCATCAGGTTCAAACAACCAATGCATTATTCGATTCATAGGTAAATATGCTCAAGAATTACATAAGAACCAAATAAGGAATGATGAACCACAATTGTATACTTGTACTATTAAAGACGGTAAAGAAAGAGGCGAAATATATTTTGATTGCCGAACAAGGTGAAGTGGAATGCCCATATTGTGCCCTCCTCCATGCAGAAGGCACGCACGACTCTAGTCCAACCCCCTGTGATGGCCGACCGCCCATCCTTCACGATCTTCATGAAAGCATCTAGATAATCATCGTGTTTTGGCAGAAATACTTTACCTTTGCATGCCCACCAATCATGTAGTTTGAGAGGTAATGTTGAGTAAACTGCTTTGGCAACCACTGCAAAGGAATAAGATTTCAGACATTGTCACCTAACACAACTCATTATGGGCAGTAAAAAGAAGGTTGCAGAGTTCTTACTTACCATCCTGCAGTTCGTTGTTGTCTTGGATAAAGTGTAAACAAATAGTTTAATTGCCATCTTTGGACCCATTTTACTAACAATCTTTATCAACTTCCTCACTTGATGCTGGTTCATTGATATCTCATTGCCCCATACGCAGAAAGGGTCAAAACGCGGACCTTTACCAATGACATATGTACCTAAAAGCACCAAGTTAATATTAGAAGCTAAACAAAAATGGCACAATGATGTAGTACAACACTCTTTTATAATATGTCTATATACATCCGTATGTGGTAGTCCATTTGAAATCTCTAAAAAGAAAAATATTTAGGAACAGAGGGAGTATCTTATAACATCCAATATACTCACATATTAGATGAATTAACATCTTATATTATGGGCCGGAAGGAGTTTAGTTCATTCTTAAAAATTATCTGATGTTGTATCCTCGGATTACAGTTAGTTTGAGCTAGTTCGAGCTCAAATAGCCCTAAAGTCTATCTAAACATGAGGGCTAGTTTGAGCTAGTTGCATCTATAACCCACCCAAAAAAAAACTAGTATCCAACCCAAGAGGTGCTAATTGGAGCTAGTTCTCCTAGTGCATTTATTGTCAATCTAACCCTGCCATCCAAACAACTCTTTGGATGGAGTTAGTTCTGGGTTAGTAATGAGCTAGAAACTAAATCTAACCTCTAGCTAAGTTGAGTATCCAAACAGGGTTGTGTTGTTGCTGTTGCTGTTGCTGCTCTTCTACGTATATCTAGACATCATTAGAACATTAATGTAACACTCTTCCTTGTTGATATGTAGCCTAGGATTGTACATTTAGACATTAAGTACAGTGCATGTTGCTATGTAGCCTCAGATATATTACATATGGCCCTAGTTAACCTAAGGAAAAATGGGTTGCAGATATATTCAGTTAAAAGTCCGATTCACCGATTAGTCCTTATCAGTCACCGGCCTATATGGTACCAGCTACGGATATCCTGAACAGTGAGCATATATAAGCCATGGGATGAAACTAACCTCGATGGAAAACAACATTCATTCCCAAAATTGTCCTGTGTAGGTACATCAAGAAGCATGTTAAGCACAACATGCCAAACATCAACCAAAATTACACATGGCAGACAAAATAATCTCCAAAAGATAGCTTCAGTGTGCATGTTTAAGGACGCTAGTAAAGCAAAACAAGTGGAAAGGTGTGCTAACTGCAACAGGCCTAACATTTAACAACAAGAAAACATGGTCATTCAAACTGGTATTGTGCCGGTCTAAGTACACTGGTTATGGTTAAATAAAAATGGAAACGCATGTTAACTACAAGATGCAGCAACCAAATGTAGTCATTCATAGTGGTATTGTTGAAACTGGTACTGATGAAATTGAACTGCACAGTTCATACTTGCACATATAGAACATCACATTGTGAATAACTGGAATAAATAAGGCATACTACGAACAACCAAAGATAGAATTTGAAACTGAACATATGCTAACTACAAACAACCGAACAATCAAAAAACTTTAAAAGAGGCACATGCTAGCTATAACAGGCTTAACAACAAGAAAATATATGCATTCCTATCGGTATGTTTAAAACTGGATTGATGAAATGTACTGCACAGTAAATAATTACACATATAGAGCATCACATTGTGAACAACTGAAATAAACAAAGTTTCCTCACTTGTCACAGATGGTCTAGTTCCCGTGGGAAGAGCATGGACCCTGAATGCGCTCCATGTTGTCACAGAAGGGCTCCTTCCCCTTTGAAGAGCACGGCTGTAGGGTGCCCTCCCTGATGCTGCAGATAGGCGCTTTCCCCTTGGAAGAGTAGATGGGCTCTTTTCTCTCGGAAGATCCGGATAGGGTGCCCTCGTCGTGGTCGGTGTTGATGAGGTCTGACTGGGAAGCTGTGGATCCCAAGCCAGCGCTGCAGAACGTGTTCTTCAGAAATTACAAAAGGGGCTCGATGGCGATGTAGAATGGCAAATTGTTGACAGTGAGCCAGAGGAGATCAGCAGCGGGGCCATAAATGAGATCGACGGCGGTTGAACCCGAGGGGTTGGGGATGGGCCACTTAACCTGTGACACGGCCCGCCTCAGGGTGTCGCTATCGATGACCTTGATGCCGTAGCCAGCGGACGAGACATGCCCACATACTCTAGCCCGCTGCTTGAGTGCCTGCTCCCAGTAATGGTCATCAGCTTCCTCGGCGATGTCGTGCGAAGAGACCACTATACACCTCTTTAGCCGGGCTTAGGCTGCGATGCTCTGGAGTGGGGGATGCGGATGGGGATGGGGATCTGTGGGAAAGGGGGCATTTGGCAGGTGTCATCTAAGAAACTCAGGGCGGCCTGGGTATGGAGATCGGTGGGTAAGCTGCACAGGCAAACCGGCAGATTTTGACAATGGAGGCCTTGCGGCAGTGGTGGCGACAGCGGCGGCGGGGACTTTGCTAGGGTTTCAAGCGAGGGAGGGTGTGTGTGTGTGTGCGCGCACGCCCGAGGAGGTTTTGGTGTGTGTGTGTGTGGGTGATTGTGTATGTGTGTGTGTGTGTGGAGGGGGGCGCGTGGTGTTTGAGGAAATGACGCGGGTACTGAAAATTTTACTATGCAGGAGTCAAACGTGGGAGTGAAATGCCGGGCTATTGAAAAATTTGATGATAGTGCATCACACACGGCCCAGAGATAACAACCGTGTGTTATGAAAAAGAAAAACCCTCGAGGTGGGCAGATATTTTCGATGCAGGCAGGATTGGGAACAAGAAACATCGCACACGGTCCGGAGATAACAACTGTGTGTTATGAAACAGATAACCCTCAAAGCGGGCAGATATTTTCGAGAGGGGGAGCCTCGTGGAGCCCAATGTCCTATGCGGATGTGTGCGTGATAGGTGCACCGGCGTAGCACACGGTTAGTTTGAGTGAACCGTGTCTGTTGCGTCATCCAACTTGTCTAATGTTCATAAATTTGGTGAAAAATGTCGCGGGAGAGGATCAGAACACGAACACACTTGCATGTGGACCAAATTTATGTATCAAAAGGGTGGTTTGATTTTCAAACACCAAATGCAACTTTGATGTGGCACCTCTTGCAAAGTGCACGGTATTGCTTGCTCCCACCCTCTCATGTCGGCACGAAGGGAATCCTAAGCTATGAATGCATGCCCCCTCCCCCTCAACCGAGGTTCACCTAGCAAAGTGCGAAGTAGCTAGCAGCCCTCAGCACGAAGGGAATCCTAAGATATATATGAATGCATGCCCCCTTCCCCTCAACCAAGGTTCACCTAGCAAAGTGCGAAGTAACTAGCAGCCCCCCTCCTCCCTCGTGTCGA